>NW_028128645.1:0-67000 GCF_965231255.1 Vanellus vanellus | reverse complement strand
GAAACTCAGATAAGCTTTGGCTTTATTCCCAAATTCAGAACCTTCATCACACAACAGCCAACTTATCCCCCCAAGGCTTCGTCATATTTTCTCCTCGACCACTCTTTTTGTGGTATGGAAAGACTCCCTGATACAACTGAGACTTATAACTCTATTTGGTTTCAAAACACTTCTGTAGACAGACTCAATACACGACACGTTCCTTCTTCCCCTTTCCTGTTCTTCTTCCCAGCTTGCTTAGATTTCAGAAATAAAACTTAATAAAGCTATGTCCTTTTTCACACACATAATTTACTTATTGATTATACACCTATGCCAGCACACAACTTGTCTTTCCAGCTACAACTCTCAGATTTACCCAGACGGCGGGCAAACGCACCCAGTGGAGCACCAACCCAACTCCTCGCTTTAGAAAGTACCGCAATACAAGTGCTTGAGACGAGTAAGCACACTGTAGCATTAAAACAAACAAAACAGAAAAGTGTGTGGGGTAGTGATTTTTTTTTTCACTCGTGCCAAAAAAAAGGTATTTTTCAATGCCCTTTTGTGGAAGTGGCGAATCAGGTAACTATGTGCTCTACAATAAAACTAGAAAACTTGGTTTACTATCTGTAAACTCAAAAGATAACAGTACTGTTGTGCCCAAGATTTTACCTCAAGGCTCTCTCGACTGGATACTCTCAAGGGACAGTACGTTAATGCACTAGACAAGAAATACCTCCCACAAAGAGGCGCTCCAAAGCTTGTCCTGAGACAGGGTCATGCAGCACCTAATAACATAAAAGCTTCGCTTCTCCAATTAAAATGTACGTACCCTTCCGGGAAGAACAACCGATTTCACCACTCGTGATGTTCCAAGGTCGTACAGACAGAGAACACTTCCCTCTGCTTCTTCCAACCCAACCAGTAGTCCGGTTCTCTTCTGCCAGGAAAACTCCTTCACCACACGAACAGTGAGAGGCTGTTTCTTTACTCCACTGAAACGGTGCGCAGAGAGCCGCTCTGCTGTCACAGAGTTCACTACCTCAAGCTGAGGACCACGCGCCAACCACGCTAGGCCATTCCTCCCTGGAAGAGAAAAGAAAGCTGGCTAAAGCAAATGTCCAAGAGAAGACTGAAAACAACTGAAAAATCACAGTCGCTGCCCCTTTCCTTCCCTAAAAGAACCTAACAGAGGAAGACCGACTTACCTCGTCCTGGTCAATTCCTTAAATCACCCACTGAAATCCTCAAGCCATACCTCTTAAAATTAACAGCCTTATTTATTCTTTTGCATTTGTACCTGTCATTCCTGCACTGAAGAATCTGAATTGTTTGGGATAAAGATTACAATATCTTGACCTAGAGTCTTTAGACCACATTCGGCTTGGTTTTGCTAGAAATCATCGAAATGCATATGGGAATGCAAGTCTTCAAGCGGGCTTCCCACATAATAAATCTAAGCCAATTCATTCCTAGTTGATTAATTGTCCTTGACACAGGACACCTTCTCCCGGGGTACTCATCTGCATCCTAGCAGATACTTTGGAAATATGGCTGCAGCACTTAACAGCGTTATCCTCTTCCTTCTGTTTTTATTCAGACTAGAAAAGAAAAAGCAGGGGGGGTGCCTCTGTAACAGCCTAGAAGAACTATTTCTGCACACGATGTTACGATGGTCATAGAGCCGGTGCAAATAAATACCGCCAAAAACACCACCTTTTTGAAAATGCTTTCTTATGGAATTAAAAATTGAGGAGGGCTCACTGACTCAGCATGTTTAAGTAAACTATTTGAATTGCACAAGATCGGTGCAGGTTGTTATAACTTCAAAGTTTAACTATACCAATGTTCTAATATTAGCATACGTTGAAGCATCCTTTTTGGTCTCGCTAAGCCTGATGCACCTTAACAGCACCGACCTGGCACAGTTGATACTATGACCCGATGCTTCCGGTAACCTCCGGGCAATAACAACTTTATACCAAGTCCAAATTTAAAGGAAAATGCTCACCTCTAGAAAACTTCCCGCACAGCACAGAATTGCGGCTCCTCTCCTCTTCCCCAATTGCCTCAAGAGTCACCTCTGGAAACTGCAGCAGACTGCTCGTTACGTGAGCCCTCAGGTCTTGCATTCTTCACTGTAAATAAAAAAAAACATTGACCAAACAGACTCATGTCAGCCATAAATATTCTTGAGATTGACACAAGTTTCATCAGACGCAGGGAAAAATCTCCTAGGCATCACCTGTATCTCTTTTCCTTAAAAAAGGGGCAATCAGGACAGTTTTTCCTCCCACAGCAGAGCCAAAGGAGAATCCTTTGCTTTTCTGATGCCCATGAGATCCCCAACAAAAAGTGACAGAGAGGTATGGATGAGATAAATAACAGGAAAAAACCCAGTACACTGAGTTCAAGGCTGCTCACACAGGTGAGTAAGAGGAGGTCTGAGAAAAATCCTATTGGGAAAAGCTTCTCAGTAACAGGCACAAGTTTCCAAGCTGAAGAGAGGATTTCACAAACCATGTTGACTGCACTGCCACCAAAAGAGAGGCCTTGCTGCCGCCTCCCATCTCTCCATCTGCCCCTTTCTTCTACTACTGTACTCCTGTGGGCTTACCTTGCGCTGCCTTGAACACTTCTTAGAGCACTTTGGGAGCCAACTTACCTCCCTAAGCAGACAGGGAAATAAGCCAGAAAAGTAGACAGTGTTCCACCAGGTTAGAGAGTCCAACTGGCTTGCAGAGAGAACTCGCAAGTGTAAAAGGCGGCACAAGGAAGGGGGCAGGACAACGCGTTGGGAAGAAGGAGAGGGAATTCGTCCGTGTGCGTTTTGTGGCAGTAAGCCGGTATGCTAGCTCAGGCATGGGTGAACACCACATTCCGTTTGCAGGGAGAGCTAAAAACCCCTTTGCTTTTAGAAAGGACACCACCCAGGACACAGTAGGTCCACTTAGAACTCCCTCTTGCACGGAGAGGCCCCCCGTCTCACTGAGAAAGGCTGCAGCTGACAGGCGTCGCTCCTTCCTTCAGCCAGAGGTAGAAGCCAAAGTCATTTCAGGGAAGTGGTACTTGGTGATCAGAGAAGGGACGACATTGTGTGCCTCTACTCAGATCACATTTTCTAAGGAAACAGGACAAAGAGTGGGAAGAAGCCAAAGAAGAAGAAATGGAAAGAAAACTAAGTTCTTTTGGGAAAAACAGCATCCACTTTGTTGAACAACAGGTCAAGATCACAGAATCGCAGAATGGTCAGGGTTGGAAGGGACCTCTGGAGATCATGTAGTCCAATGCCCCCCTGCCCGAGCAGGGTCACCTACAGCAGGTTGCACAGGACGGCATCCAGGCGGGTTTTGAATGTCTGCGGAGTGGGAGACTCCACCACCGCTCCGGGCAGCCTCTTCAAGTGCTCTGCCAGCCTCAAAGTAAAGAAGTTCCTCCTCATGTTAAGATGGAGCTTCCTATGTTCAAGTTTTTCCCCATTACCTCTTGTCCTGTCGCTGGGCACCACTGTAAAAAGGCTGTTCCCATGCCCCTGGCACCCTCCCTCTAAGTATTTATAAGTATTAATAAGATCCCGCCTCAGTCATCTTCTCTCTAGACTAAAAAGACCCAGGTTCCTCAGCCTTTCCTCATGAGAGAGATGCTCCAATCCCCTAATCATCTTAGTAACCTTTTGCTTGAGCCTCTCCAGCAGTTCCCTGACCTTCCTGATCTGGGGAGCCCAGAACTGGACGCAATACTCCAGATGCGGCCGCACCAGGGCAGAGTAGACCTCCCTCCACCTGCTGGCCACACTCTTCTTGATGCACCCCAGGATGCCACTGGCCTTCTTGGCCACCGGGGCACATTGCTGGCTTGTGGTCATCCTGTTGTCCACCAGGACTCCCGGGTCCCTTTCCACAGAGCTGCTCTCCAGCAGGTCAGCCCCCAACCTGTACTGATGCACGGCGTTATTCCTCCCCAGATGCAGTACCTTACACTTGCCCTTGTTGAATTTCATAAGGTTCCTCTCCGCCCAACTCTCCTGCCTGGCCAGGGCACGCTGTATGGTGGCACAGCCTTCCGGCGTGTCAGCCACTCCTCCCAGTTTTGTGACATCAGCAAACTTGCTGAGGGTACACTCCATCCCTTCATCCAGGTCATTGATGACTATATTGAACAGGACTGCATCCCGTACTGACCCCTGAGGGACACCACTTCTTACTCACCTCCAACTAAGCTCTGCAACACTAACCGCAACCCTCTGAGCTCTATCTGTCAGCCACAAGTCAATCATTATTAATTGAATTATTATTCATAGTATTAAAATATTATTAGACTTATAATATTAGCAGACTAATAACAGATAATCATGTATTTTTATAATTACATTATATTATGTTATTCATATAAAAATATCTTTCGATTTATAATTATAATAAATTGTATTATTAATAATATTAAATTATGATTATTAAGGACTGGTTCAGTGACGTTTTCCCCAGAACAACAGCAAGCAACTCACAAGGACTGGAGGAGCAGTAGATGGAAAGGTCACTTTCTGCGCCTTAGTAGTCAGCTTCAGTGAATTCGTATTTTGCCGTATTTTACTCCTGCGGAAAGAGGATTTAGTGAGTGAGTCAGCAGGTGATTAGTGAGTACCACTGGCTTGGGTCTTTCCCACGTAGGCAGAAAGCCTCCCCCTGATGTTTTAGGCAAAACCGCTCCATTTAACCCAAGCCCTAAGTTTTACTCTAGAAAGCCACAAGCGTAACAGAGATGGTCTCATTTCACTCAAGTGCAGCCTACAGATTGTCTTGCCGAGTTTGTGCAGATGCTCTGCAAGCACAAATCTACAGCAGAGGTGAGAAGACGACAGAATTTCAGCTCTCTGTCCCAACAGCCCCCAACAGCTAAGGTCCTGTACCTGATGCAGACCATAGCTTTGATTTCCCTTTAAAAAACAAGCAAACAAACAGAAAAAACACCACCAGAAACAACAAAGCAAACACCACAGATCAGAATTTGACACTGGAGCCACGTGACCCTGCTGCCCCCTACGCTTATCCCCTAATACGACTGTGCTTTCATTCCAGAGTGGCAATCCCCGTCCAACGTGGCTAAGCTCGCAAAAGTTCCTCAAGTCACTTCTGACACTATGCTCTTTTTCACCTCGCTCGGTGCACCTGGACAGACAGACATAGGTGCCGAGCGTCTCGGTACAGAACACACACGCAGCCTTCCCGACAGAGGGAGGCAGTCGTGAACAAGACGCTTTCCAGCGTACCGCACCGCTTGTCCCTCCCAGCACCAATTTCAGAATCACAGAATCGCAATGAAGAGGAAGGCCTTCCCCAATCACCAGAGGTCGTCTGGGCCAGCCCCGCTGCTCCAGCAGGGCCACCTGCAGCGGGCTGCCCAGGACCGTGTCCAGGCGGCGGTTGAATACCTCATTCTGAAACATACTTTTACAAAGAGCAACCTGACAAGCTGAACCGCAAAAACACTGGCAACACATGCAACAGGCCCAGCTTTATGGTGACTCTCTCCTGTCAATTTAAGGGTTCTCTCCACCACGCCACTAAAGCAATACCGCACCAGCAAAGGCTTGTCGCCATTAGTTCTCTAAAACTGGAGCCAACAGCTTACTCGGTACAAGACGGGAGATTAATAGAAGCCCGATTACGTTTATCTTACTCTCTGAAAAAAGCAAACTCCAGGCAAATCAATGTCGGAAAAGCAGTTGGTGCAGCAGGTGCACATCAGCCTCAGGAGACCAGAGGTTAATGTATCTGTTTGCCCGTTACCGGGAAACACGCCTGAGCCATGGCAACCTACTGGTGCTCCCACTCCTTCCAGGCTTCCTCCAGCCCGGACTGCCACATCACCTGCGTGCTCTGCATCTGCCACTCGTTCTCAGCCAGCAGGAACATTTTTCCCTCCTGCCTACAACATCCTTACTTACACTTCTTTTGGGCTTTTGCCTTGAGCAAACCACCAACGCTTGATAAGGGAACTGACTTTGGCAACCCAATGTGCCAGTGCTGCAAATGAGGACGGGGACCATTTCTCAAAGGCAGAGCTGTCTTCTTTTCCTTTGACCTTTTTAAAAGGTCTGGGGAGAAAAAAACAAAAACAAAAAAACTTTGGAAAAAAGTCCCAAGTCACAGATATTAAGTACCACTCCCGTATTGACAGGCAGAAACGCAGCAGTGCTGCTAAGCGGCCTTAACACAGCAGAGTGCGAGCTGGCCGGCAGGCAGTAAGGGGAGAGCATCCACTGTCGTGGAGTGCCCGCTCAGGACAAGGCTTCTGGTGGTCTTGGTTCTCATGAGCCTCATCTCAGGGTCAGATGGAGTCCTAATCCAGACACAAGGGGTGTGCTCCCACACGCGTGTCAGGGCTGAGCAGGGGTAGTGCAGGTCTCCTCTCTCCCACCCAGCTCTTTTGGAAGACTTGAAACTGGCATACCAGGGTTCACATTTTGTAAAATGCCTCTGATAACTTTCATTTATAACTGGACTTGCATTTACCACTGCTTTGTTCCTGATCTTTTTCTCCTTTTAAATAGGAAAATACATAAAAGACAAAAAAAGAAGCTGTTAGCCAGATAATCCCAGCAAACAAGAAGAGTTCCCGTCAAATGTGACTTTTCCTCTTCTTCTTCTTCTGTTCTTTTCCCTGTTCAGAAATATCCCGTGTAGCTCTGAAACTTCACAAGTGGAAATGTCTCACGGCCACTTTGCTCTGCGGGTGGAAGCATCTGCTGCCCTCTCTTGTACCGCTACCAGCAGTCACCGCCTGGTTTGCTTTGGACCCTGCCAGCCCGGGAAAATCCCCTCCTCTCCAGCTAAGCCTGACTTGCAGCAATGCAGCCACAGCTGCTGTGCCCCTGGTACGCGGCGCAATGTGGGATGGGGTACTTCCAAACCAGACCTCATCCACCCCAAGCGTGGGTACGCCAGGCAGGCGGACAAATCCCCTGCAGAGACAACTCCAGCTGCCCCTGCACAGAGCTGGCTCCGGCGTGGGGAGTTTCTTGGTCTGTGTCCCTTGGCACGTGAAAGCAATTCAGCCCTTTGCAAGACTGAATCGATGCTGGAAAAATTAAATTTTCTGTGCCTGATATCTCCTAGTAGGCGGGCTGCTGCAGCTACAAGGTCACTGAGACGTGATCCGCTTTGGCATAACAGCAGTGTAAGCGCCTGAGCTCTTTTTGGGGCAGCTGGAATAAGAAGGAATAAGTCGTGCTGGAGTCCCAGCAAAAGCCTGACTGAAAGGACCACAAAGAGAGCGGCGTTCAGTCCTGAGCCCCAGAAAGGGCAGGAGGAGAGCAAAGGGGAGGAGAGGGGGGAACCTTCTCCTCCAGAATGACCCAACAGACTGGGAAAGCGGCCGGGAAGTGAGCTGCTCCTGGGCAGGCAGGAATAGCTCTGTGTGGCACTGTCGCTGGGATCTGGCGCTGGGAAGCAGAGGTGACAAACACCTGGCAGCAGGGATCATCTGTAGGTTCTACGTTTCAACTCCATGCTGCATCACTGGGAGGGAAAAGGAAGGAAAGAAGCGGAAGTCACACGTAGGAGAGAGACCCAGAATTCTCAGGAAAAAGTCACCTCTGTCCCACAACTTAGTTGTGAAAATATATGCCCTCCGCTAATACAAAGACAGAATAAGCTCTTAATCTGCTGCCTTTGCTTATTGACAGATTCGCTCTTTCTTCATCCGGAGCTGTCAATCACTTTGAAGGGGTATCTTTTGTCCTTTTGCCCAGCACCTGACTGCAATTTGCAGCAGGAACAGAACAGGAAAAATTATGAAAGCGTACCTTTCAGCATAGCGTAAGGCTGACAACGTTCCTTTGTAAGAGAGGTCTGCCGGACTCACGGCCGCAATCTGGAAGCGTATGAAAAGTATCAACTGACATTAGACTTTGAAGGAGATTTTTTTTTAAAGCAGTGTTAAACACTACCAAAAATCAGATAGGGATTAAGTCCATAAACATAAAAGGAGAATCCTAGTGTCTTAGCAACCTGGCTATAAATTAACTCCTTTAGCATTTGAAGAAACTCAGGTAAGCTGTTTCAAGGCTGTCAGCATTTAGTCAATGTTTTCACAGATGCACTTTTTCTATTTGTATTCCTCCATCTCTCTACTGATAGTCCTTTCTTTAAGAAAAAATACCTCTTCAGAGATGATGGAGTACACAGTTAGTTCCCTGAGACAAAGGCGATCCTTTGGCAGTTTCATCTTATTTAGGAATGAAACATCTTGTGCACAGCCCAAACGATAATCTCAGATTTCAGGAAAAAAATATAGTTGCTTCATAATATTGCTTCATTTTATGGAAAGAGCATGGCTTTTCTAAATAAAGGGGGGCTGCTTATGAGTGTTATACCTACATTTCTCTCTATTTAGATACGTTTTTACAAATATGCAGAAAACTCTTGCAGAAGAAATGGGGTTTGAATGGTTAATGTAGAAAGAGAGAGAGATTTTTGTTCTGAAAACAGAAGTGCTCTCCATTTGAGTAATGCGTTTCCTAGTGGCAAGAAACGTGTGACCAGCAGAAGGGTTCTCACCTTTATGTTGCATAGAAAGCAATCTTTTATCTTTTTATCTACACGCACTTTCACCACTGTTAGAGCCATGCGATCAGAATTAGAATCAGTTTACCACGATGGTCCGGCTGTTTCCCCCCAGAGCGGACTGCAGGAGTTTCGTCAGGACCGAGTCCTTGAATGGGATATGCAGCACTTTCTTTCCTGGAGCAACCTCAGCCAGAGCACTAAGGGAAAGAAAGTCAAAATATGGGAACAGTAAAGCATAACCATCAAAAGCAAATTAACGGGGGAGAAACTACCTGCTTATTTCACACTTATGTTCATTCTTCAGTATATGAGTGCTTATGTACATCTCAGGCTTTATTCACTTAAGTAACTTTATTAGCCACGCAGCAAGTTGGTCTCTGTCGCAATCCCCAGCACTTCCCGCTGGATTAGGCTTTGGGAAACAATTCAAGGGTCCCCAGCCACGAGTAAGGAACGAGCCGTTACTAACTGGCAAATCCGTAGAAACACCAGCCCCAGTCATGAGGAGAAAGTCTCATTTTTCAGTCATGGATTTTCACGGGTTTTGTTTTCAGGCCACCCAAACAGGGCGCGCTTTTATAGCCATCAGCAATTAAGTTCTCCGTCCCCTCCAGAAAAGCCTTTTCCTAAAGGCGCTCTCCTTCCAAGGGCAGACCCACAAAAAGAAGCCCTCTCTGCTTAATCCATTTCACAAAGAATTTCAAATTCAAAATAGAATTAAACAGGACGTCTTTTCCCCGCTTCAGGGAAAGCCAGTAATATAGACCTTGGCAACATATTTAGCAAATCTATCATTGTAATGCCTTTGCATTGCCCATTTCCACCTGGAGAGCAGGTTGAAAGGACTCATAAAAAAAAACCAAACCAACCACAAAACATATTCCTGTGTAGGGGGTAATTTTATGAAAATAGGACAGAAGTGAAATTCCTGCGAAACAGAGGGGTTATGATTGTTACCATCTTCTTCAGCCTTAACGATCTGAACCTCTTTTTACAGGTACACGGCATCAAGAAACATTTTCGAGGCGCAAAGAAAACCCCACTTATTCACCCCTTTACCCCAAAGATCTTTTCACCACACGGATTCCACCACCAATACACAGCTGCTAAATATCCCCGGCTGCTGCCGATCCGTAAGAAACCCTTCAAAATACAAGAGAACGCTGAGCCCGGCACGCTGACGGTGCTGCCAGGGCTGTGAGTCGGAGCTGGACGGAGTCACAGCCCCGGAGGTTGAAATCAGCCCCACACTCAGGCACAACCCGGGGTTTTAAGCCTTGCTACAAACCAGCCCACTGCTTTTGAAAAAAAAAAAAAACAAACAGGGAGATTCACCTCGAAAGAAACCACGTTCTCGACGCCAAAGGGGCGCTGGTCCATGGCCGCCGTCGCCCTTAGGGCCAGTTCCATGGGGCTTCGCTTGACCTGGAGCAGAACTCGCAGGCGTGAGGACAAAGAGTACCCTACACAAAATCTAAAAAAAGGAAATGTTAAATAAGATTTGCTGTTACTCACCCACCAAAGCCTAACCACTACAACTGGCCCTTTCACAACCATGCCTGATCGCAGAAGAAAACTGAAATATCCCAATTCCTGGTTCAAACACAAGGCGTTGAGCTGCCCAGACCCCACGTGTGGGCTGGGCAGACGGGGGGCTCTTCTTCTCAAATCCCGCAGGAAGAGAAAGGGCAGGAGTGTTTTCCCAGCCCTGGAAGAGGCTGTGGGGCTGCCCCAGATTTGGCGGAGTTTGGTAGCTCTTCCTGAGGGAAAACGCTGCTCTCGGCATGGACCTGGGGGCTCTCCCTGAGGGAATTGCTGCTCCCAGCCTTGCAGGAGTCTGTAGGGCAACTGCAGGAATGGATTTAGGGCTCTCCCTTGTTGTAAAATCACCAGATTGTGGTTATAGTAGAAGTAGAATGTGAGAGCACTGGGTGTTCTGAAACTCGTAACCATAGAGCCCTCACTAGGTAGTCGTTGTTTTGTATCAAGGAACAAGTAGAACCCAGATGAAACAATGAAGAATAGAATAGAGAAGTTTTGTTTGAGGCTAGTAATTATAGAAACCTGTTATGCACCAGTGACGCTGCTTAGAAACCCCCTTACCCTTCCCATCTTGATTTAAATATCTAGACCCAAAATAATAGATATTAATAGAAATAACCATTGATTATTTGGATATGGGTATTGAGAGTAATGTATAGTCAAGGGACCGATCAATGAAAATCAAACCCATAATAGGCATTTGGGAACTAGGTATGACCTAACCTAGCTGTTGAACAATGTAGCTTTGAAGTACCTGTCAAGAAAGCGATGAGTTGTAGGCCTGGTTAGTAAACCGAGAAAATCTTCTGGAGGTTCCAAGATTAAAGGTGGGGTGGAAATCTGTGACCAAGCTGAGCACGCACAAGGATCGGGTTCAACCAGAGGACACAGTGAGGAAGACCCTGGACGACCACCAGTGTACCTGAAGGCCCATGCATCATGGATATATTAATGAGTTCCCGGAAATTGTATAAATATGTTAATTGTTTCTCGGAAATGTGATGAATATATCTATTTGGACTGTATATAATTTTTGTAGTGGAGCAACTCGGTACGCACACTGGGTGGAGTGAACCCGTGCATCCGGTGCCATAATAAAGAAGTGCCTGCTTTGTAACTTAAATTAAGGCTTAGAAAGTTTGGTTCTGCTGATTTACGGTAACGGGGGGGGGGGGGGGGGGGGGCGATAGGCGACGCCTCCTTTTGGGGAGGTACATTGTACTCAGAGACGTGGCGCGCAGCCGCTGCACCGGGAGGGCTGTCCGGGGGCGGCGGGGCCGGGCCTCGGGGAATGGGGGCAGAAGAGACGGCCGGCCCAGTGCCCGGGGAGGGGGCAGCCCCCCCGGCCTGACGCCGCAGGTAGCGGCGTTAAGCGATTTCAAGTGGAATTGCTGCATTGGCAGAAACTCCCCGTGACGTCTGAGCAGCGGGGGGCTCCCACACACCCCCGCACGGGGGCGTCGGCGCGGGGGCTCCCACACACCCCCGCACGGGGGCGTCGGAGGCAGGGCCCCGCCCGGCACTGACGCACAGGGGTTCAGCGCGCTGCCTGACCGCCACCCACACCCCCGCGCCGACCCGCCCACGGCTACCGGGGGGTGGACGGCGGCGGCGGGGACACCCCGGCTCGGTACGGGCGAAAAATAACGCACACACACCCCCCGCCAGCGCCTGCCCCCCACAACCGGCACGATATTTGCATAGACCACGCCCCCTCCCATAGATTTCCACACACCGCGCCTCCAGAACGAGTCCTCCCATGCGCCACCGCCCCCGCGCCCAGATTCGCATGCGCCACGCCCCCGACTCGCTATATTTGGATGCACCACGCCCATAGTCACACATATTTGCATAGGCCACGCCCCCTCGCACCACCCACCTACCAGAGGCCACTCACCCCAGGCGAGGAACGGGGCAAGGAAAACCCGCAGCGGGCCCGGGGAAGACCGGGCAGCCTCGAAGGTGGGGGGGGGCGGGGGGAGAAGACCAGCCTCGAAGGGGGGGGGGGGGCGGGGGGAGAAGACCAGCCTCGAAGGGGGGGGGGGGGGGGGGGGGGGGGGGGCGGGGGGAGAAGACCAGCCTCGAAGGGGGGGGGGGGGGGGCGGGGGGAGAAGACCAGCCTCGAAGGGGGGGGGGGGGGGGGGGAAGACCAGCCTCGAAGGGGGGGGGGGGGGGGGGGGCGGGGGGAGAAGACCAGCCTCGAAGGGGGGGGGGGGGGGGAGACCGCCCTCGGGGGGGGTGGGGGGGAGTAGGAGGGAGGGGTTAAGAGCTGCTTGACAGAAGGGATAGGGGCTGCTTTTTTTCACTGGAAAGCTGGGAGACCCCCACCATTTCCCAACTTTAAAACCTGCTTTTTGCTCCAAAGCTGGGAGGGAAAAAAAAAAAAACAAACCACCAAACCCCAACCCCACATTTAGCCTTTTTGGGATGAATTGTGGGGTTGGTTTTTTGTGCATGTGGAAACAGAGCTGGCAACAGCTTCCCCACCACCGGTGCTGCCGGGCAGCCCAACGCCCGGCACAGCCCAGGGTCCTCCACAACCCAGTTCCAAACTGGTGGAGCCGGAGCGCAGATTTGGCAGGTGACTGGCGAGGTGCTGCCGGGGCCCAAGCGCCCCAAATAGGTGGGTTAAATATGATTGACCGCTGCCGGTAATTAATCTGCGAGAGGCCGGGCGTGGGGTTTTGTACATAACCTGGATTGGTCAGATTTGAATAGGATTTACCTTTGCTTTGTGCCTGGGTGGGACCTCACTGGGGGTGGGGGGGTTATTTTGGGGCGTTATGCCATAAAACCACCGTGACGGCGACAGAAGATTGGCCCAACGCCGTCGTCCACCGCTGCTCGTCATTGTCGTCGTCCTCATCAACATCCACCGTGTCAGGACTCCAGGCTGTTTTAGCAGAGGAGTGGGGAAAAACATAAAAAGGAGATGAACCCCGAGAAAAAAAAACAAACACATTTAGGCCACACCACATATGATTTTTGCCTTTATTTCACCCACCACGCCTAAAAAAAAAAAAAAAACAATTGGCAGAAAGCGATAATTTGATTAAAAATCATTCCCTCCAATAATGTCGCTGTCACCTACGATTTCACCCAGGAAGCGTTAACGCAAGAATATTTTTGACTCCAGCAACAAGCAAAAAAAACCCCAAAAAACCAACTTTCAGCATGGCTGAACGAGGGGAAAGTAAGAAGAATTTGGCCGCAGATATGTTCTGGCCCCAGAAAAACAGCCAAAATCCTTCCATGGAGCAAAAGCAACCTGCCAGTGCTGCCCTCACAGGGTGCAAAGTTGGGTAAAAAAAACCTCGTCAGCTAAACATCAGCTATCCCGGGAAGTGAAAGGTCCCATCCCATGTGGCAAAAATACACTCGCATGAATAACTTAGACAAAACCAGCCCACAAAAGGCCCGCACAAGACACACACTTGGTCCCCCTTTGCTTGAAGCTTCGCTAAAACCGTATACTCAGATTAGCCCTTTCCTGCAGTTTCTTTCCCAGAGTTTTGCCCCAAACCCACGCTTCTAGCCCCGCTCCCCAAGCCCTCCCTCGGGGCCCACCACCTTTCCCCAGCCCAGCCTGTCCTTAAAGCTTTTCTTTCCACACACAGCCCTTTCCACTCACCTCCCTCCGGGGCCTCCTCTCTCACAGGCACCTCACAGCCCTGCAAACCTCCTCTCCTTCGCCTCTCCCTCTCACAAACACCCATTCCCCTCACATTAAGAGCCATTTCCTCCACTCCTTCCTCACACAAACACCCATTCCCCTTACTCCCCCCTCGCGTTAACACCCATTGTCCTCACAGAACACCCATTCCCCTCGCTCCCCCCTCACACACTCACTCCCACACCCCCAACCATTTCCCCACCATTCTCCCCTCGACCCACCTCTTCTCTTCTCTTCTCTTCTCTTCTCTTCTCTTCTCTTCTCTTCTCTTCTCTTCTCTTCTCTTCTCTTCCCTCTCTCTCTCCTTGCCTCAGCCAACACACCTCTCGCCCCCCTTCCCCTCTCCTCCCATCAAAATGGCGCCGCCCTCCCCTTCCCTTCCCCTCCCGCCTTTTCCTGCCTCAGCCCCCGCCCCCCGCTCAGGTGGCACCGCACACAGCCGCCATGAGGCGCGGCGGGGAGGGCCGGGGCTGTGAGAGGCAATGGCGGGGAGGGAATTTTCGGCTTATCTTCTCTTCTTTTCATCTCCTCAGGCTTCGGGCAGCCCCGCGTGGGCGGCTGGAGATCCCCCCCTCCCCTTCCAGGAGTGGCCCCGGCCCTGGGGCGGCCCCCGCCTCCCTCCTCCCCACAGGCTCTCCTCAGGGAGAGCCCCCACGGCGGGCTCACAGCCTCCTGTGTGTCCGGGAATGGGATTTCCCTCAGGCAGAGCCCCCAAATCCACCCCTGGGGCAGCCCCACAGCGTCCTGCATGGCTGCTGTGAGAAACGCTCACTGTATTGAATTTTAGTCCGGGGCAAATTCGGTGGAGCAAAGAATATTTATTGCAGCGCTGGGAGTTACACGGGGGATTTCTCTTCCTGTAGCTCATTTTTCCTTTACAAACGCTTGTTTTTATTTCGTATTCCTTATACTTATTCATGTTTCTTCTTGGAACATACTTTGCATAATCAGTGAGTTTTGGGAACACGACCCACCCCCAAATACATAATCAATGGCTTCTTGCAATGCAGCCCACCCCCGAGCACGCCCCTCCCTTCCAGCGGCGGTCTCCTGGTGGTCGTCGGAGGGAGGCTCGAAGTCTTTATCACCGTGTCCTTCTTGTGGCTTCTTCATTCCTTACACTCCTGTGGTTGCCCTACCCAACCACACCGCCCGTTGTTCTGCAACGGTTCGGTACTTCCAACTGTTGCTCTCGTCTGACATCCTGTGTAACACTATCCCTTTCCCAAACGCACAGTGAGCACAGACCCATCTTAGCTTAAGCCATAGTGAGCACACATTCGTTTGAGCTGAAGCAAAATTTTTGCCAAATTACTTATTACAGGTTTGCAGGGCTGTGAGGTGCCCGTGAGAGAGGAGGCCCCGGAGGGAGGTGAGTGGAAAGGGCTGTGTGTGGAAAGAAAAGCTTTAAGGACAGGCTGGGCTGGGGAAAGGTGGTGGGCCCTGAGGGAGGGCTTGGGGAGTGGGGCTAGAAGCGTGGGTTTGGGGCAAAACCCTGGGAAAGAAACTGCAGGACAGGGCCAATCTGAGTATACAGTTTTAGCGAAGCTTCAAGCAAAGGGTGACCAAAGGTGCCTCTTGTGGGCTGGTTCTGTCTAAGTTATTCATGCGAGTGGACTTTTGCCACACGGGATGGGAACGTTCGCTTCCCGGGACAGCTGATGCCCCTGGATAACCACTGCCCGCGAAGCACTGCGAAACCCCGTGTTCAAAAATGAGGATAAAGGGCGGGTTTTGCCTCTCAGAAGGATCTCTAAGCACCATCTCCAAGCTATTTTCAGTACCTTTCTGGTTGTTTTCTTTCCCCCCATTTAAGGAAATCACTTAGGTTAACTTTAGCAGGACGGCCTTCTGTCCCAGGACAAATGCCAGGCTGTCGCTGCATCCTTAATTATAATAACATTTTAATTGTAGGGGTGCAAAAGCTCTTCTTTAGTGGTTTTGCTCTGGCTGATGATGCAGCCACCTGGGAAAGCAATTTTTTTTTTTCGGGTGTGGGGGGTGGGGGAGAGGGATAAGAGTCCCCTGGCAGTAAATAAATATGTTTTAATGGGGGAAAGGTGTCGTGGTGGCTCCTTCTGCTGCAGTCTGGTGATTAAAGCAGGAATCGCCTGTGAGGAGATGGGCAAACCCGCGAGCGTTGGGGTGGTAAAAAGGGGGAGTATGTCATGCTCTCAGTTATCAGCTATGTGTTTTCGGCAAATGTAAAAATAGCAAGAGTTTGTTGTGGTGGGTTTTTTTTATTATTTGTTTCTATGGTGCTATGACCAGTTCCTCTCCGGAGTGAATATTCCTGGCCACATGGGTAATTAATTAGCATGCTGCGGGATGCGACTGCCGCTTTATTTCTGTGAGGGCAGCGCTGGCGGGTTGCTTTTGCTCCGTGGAAGGATTTTGGCTGTTTTTCTGGGGCGAGAACACGTCTGTGGCCAAATTCTTCGTGCCTTCCCCTCGTTCAGCCACGCTTAAAGTTGGGTTTGGGGTTTTTTTTGCTTTCTGCTGGAGTCAAAAATGTTTCTTCCATTAACGCTTCCTGGGTGAAATTGTAGGTGACGGCAACATCGTTGGAGGGAATGATTTTTAGTCAAATTATTGCTTTCTGCCAAGTGGGTTTTTTAGGCATGGTGGGTGAAATAAAGGCAAAAATCATAGGTGGTGTGGCATAAATGTGGGTTGTTTTTTTTTTCAGGGGTTCATCTCCTTTTTGTGCTTTTGCCCCCTCCTCTGATAAAACAGCTCAGAGTCCTGGCACGGTGGACGGCGACAAAGGCGACAACAACAACGAGCGGCGGTGGACGACGGCGTTGGGCTCAGCCTCCGTCACTGCCGCGGTTCTATGGCGTAACACCCCAAAATAACACCCCCCCCACCCCTAGCGAGGTCCCACCCAGGCACAAAGCGAAGGTAAATCCGACCAATCCGGGTTATGAACAAAACCCCACGCCCAACCTCTCGCAGATTAATTACTGGCGGCAGTCAATCATATTTAACCCACCTAATTGGGGCACTTAGGCCCTGCCTACCCCTGCCAGCACCTCACCAGTCACCTGCTGAGTCTCTGCTCTGGCTCCACCAGTTCAAACTGGGATGTGGAGAACCCTGGGCTGCGCCAGGCGTTGGGCTGCCCGGCAGCGCCGGTGGTGGGGAAGCTCCGTTTCCACACACACACAAAAACCCAACCCCATAATCCATCCCAAAAAGGGTAAATGTGGGGTTGGGGTTTGGTGGTGGGTTTTGTTTTTTTTTTTCTCCCAGCTTTGGAGCAGAAAGCGGGTTTTAAAGGTGGGAAATGGGGGGGTCTCCCAGCTTCCTGGTGGAAAAAAAAGCCGGTTTTAGCACTTCCTTAAAGCAGTTTTTAACCCTTCTTATAAAGTGTTGTTTTTTCCCCCCCGCCCCTTTTCAGGCTGTTCCCACCCTACCACCCTTTTCAGTTTTTTATTTCCCCCCCTTTTAGGGTTTCCCTCCCTCTTTTTTTGGGCAGTTTCCCCCCAGTCCTCCTCCATTTTTGGGGGGCTGTTCCCCCTCCCCCTTTTTGGGGGGTGCTTTTTCCCTCTTTTGTGGGCAGTATTCCCCTCTTCCTAAATACAATTTTCTTCCTTGGTGGAAAAAAGCTCTTTTTCATAGTGTTTTAAAACGCATTAAATCCCCACAGTGCTGCCTCCACGTCCTTTTTTGGGGGGGTTAAAACCACAGTTTTAGACAAATACATGGAGGAGCACTCCTCTTGCCACCAAACCCTTTTCTCCCTCCTCGCTTTTATTCCCCAGTTTGTTTGTTTTGTTTTTTTTTTTTTCTAGCCAGGATTCAGGAAATAGCATTGGACAAATCTAAACAATTTTGGGGGAAGAAAGCTGGGAATTGTTGGGTGCTGTAAATTCTTTTTGTCAGCGAAATTTTTGAGTGTCCCCACACGTGTCATCTTTGTCTGGGTGATGCTGTCACCGGCACCTTAAAAGGAATCGGGGCCTGGGAAAAGCTACCAGCACAATTTGGGATTTTTTCCCATCCCCAACTCCATTCGGACGACCGTTCTGCGCTTTCAGTGCAGCACCTCTGGAAAACACCTCAAAAACTAAACTATTCTGGAGCTTTGATGCTGCCTGAGTGCCTTTGGGTGAATTCCAGCCACAAAATTGCATTTTAAACCCCCTTTTTTCCTCCCCGCAGGGCCCCATCTGGGGACAGGAGGCGAGGGGGTGAGCCCCTTCCCCCCAGCGCTGGAGAGGGAGTTATCCCCGTTCGGGGAATTCCAAAAACCCCCGTTAAGCCCCAAATTTTGGGCTGTTTCATCCAAACCTGAGTGTTGGAATGGGCCAAGAATGGGATGGAGGGGAGGTCTTCCTGCAAACGCGGAGCCTTCCGGGGCCCCGAGCGGGAGGAACCGGCTGCCCGGTCTTCCCCGGCCCCGCGGCGGGTTTTGCTTGCCCCGTTCCTCGCCCGGGGTGAGTGGCCTCTGGTAGGTGGGTGGTGCGAGGGGGCGTGGCCTATGCAAATATGTGTGACTATGGGCGTGGTGCATCCAAATATAGCGAGTCGGGGGCGTGGCGCATGGGAGGACTCGTTCTGGAGGCGCGGTGTGTGGAAAGCTATGGGAGGGGGCGTGGTCTATGCAAATGTCGTGCCGGTTGAGGGGGGCAGGCGTGGGGGAGGGTGCGTTATTTTTCGCCCGTACCGAGCCGGGGTGTCCCCGCCGCCGCCGTCCACCCCCCGGTAGCCGCGGGCGGGTCGGTGCGGGGGTGCGGGTGGCGGTCAGGCAGCGCTCTGAACCCCTGTGCGTCAGTGCCGGGCGGGGCCCTGCCTCCGGAGCCCGTGCGGGGGTGTGTGGGAGCCCCCCGCTGCTCGGACGTCACGGGGGGTTCTGCCAATGCCGCAATTCCGCCTGAAATCGCTTAACTCCGCTACCGGCGGCGGCGGGCCGGGGGGGCTGCCCCCTCCCCGGGCACCGGCCCGGCCGTCTCTTCTGCCCCCATTCCCCGAGGCCCGGCCCCGCCGCCCCCGGACAGCCCTCCCGGTGCGGCGGCTGCGGGTCATGTCTGCGAGTACAATGTACCTCCCCAAAAGGAGGCGTCACCTGTCGCCTCCCCATCCCCTCCCGACACGCAGCCCCCCCTCCCCGCACTGTTACCGTAAATCGGCAGAACCAAACTTTCTAAGCCTTAATTTAAGTTTAGAAAGCAGGCGCTTCTTTATTACGGCGCCGGGCGCACAGGGGATCACTCCACCCAGTGTGCGTACCGAGTTGCTCCGCTACAAAAATTAAAATATATGTATTCATTACATTTCCGAGAAACAATTGACATATTCATATGATTGCCGGGAACTCATTAATATATGTAAATGTCCGTGACGCATGCACCTTCAGGTACACTGGTGGTCGTCCAGGGTCTTCCTCACTGTGTCCTCTGGTTGAACCCGATCCTTGTGCGTGCTCAGCTTGGTCACAGATTTCCACCCCACCTTTAATCTTGGAACCTCCAGAAGATTTTCTCGGTTTACTAACCAGGCCTACAACTCATCGCTTTCTTGACAGGTACTTCAAAGCTACATTGTTCAACAGCTAGGTTAGGTCATACCTAGTTCCCAAATGCCTATTATGGGTTTGATTTTCATTGATCGGTCCCTTGACTATACATTACTCTCAATACCCATATCCAAATAATCAATGGTTATTTCTATTAATATCTATTATTTTGGGTCTAGATATTTAAATCAAGATGGGAAGGGTAAGGGGGTTTCTAAGCAGCGTCACTGGTGCATAACAGGTTTCTATAATTACTAGCCTCAAACAAAACTTCTCTATTCTATTCTTCATTGTTTCATCTGGGTTCTACTTGTTCCTTGATACAAAACAACGATTACCTAGTGAGGGCTCTATGGTTACGAGTTTCAGAACACCCAGTGCTCTCACATTCTACTTCTACTATAACCACAATCTGGTGATTTTACAACAAGGGAGAGCCCCAAATCCATTCCTGCAGTTGCCCTACAGACTCCTCCAAGGCCGGGAGCAGCAATTCCCTCAGGGAGAGCCCCCAGGTCCATGCCTGGGTGTCCCCACAGCCTCCTGCGTGGCCAGGAATTGCATTTCCCTCAGGGAGAGACCCCAGACCCATGCCTAGGGCAGTGGCACAGCCTCCTGTGAGGCCGGGAGCAGCGTTATCCCTCAGAAAGAGCTACCAAACTCCCCCAAATCCATCCCTGGGGCAGCCCCACAGCTTTCTGCATGGCTGGGAACGGCGTTTCCCTCAGGAAGAGCCCCCAAACCCATTCCCAGGGTGTCTTCACAGCCTCCTGTGTGGCCGGGAATGGTGTTTCCCTCAGGGAGAGCCCCCAGATCCATCCCTGCCATTGCCCTTCAGCCTCCTGCATGGCTGGGAGCAATGATTCCCTCAGGGATAGAAACCCTCTTAACCCCAAACCTATCCCCAGGGTGTCCCCACAGCCTCCTTCAGGGCTGGGAGCAGCGTTTCCCTCAGGGAAAAGCCCCCAAACCCATCCCTGGGGCAGCCCCACAGCTTTCTGCAAGGCTGGGAATGGTGTTTCCCTCAGGGAGAGCCCCCAGATCCATCTCTGGGGTGGCCCCACAGCCTCCTGTGAGGCCGGGAGCAGCGTTTCCCTCAGGGATGGAGCCCCTTCCTTCCGCCAACCCCACTCCTGGGCAGTCTTTTCCTCCCTCCCACCTCTCCCTACACCTCAGCGCTGGGGCAGCCCCACAGCCTCTTCCAGGGCTGGGAAAACACTCCTGCCCTTTCTCCTCCTGCAAGTTTTGAGAAGAAGAGCCGCCCATCTCCCCAGCCCACACGTGGGGTCTGGGCAGCTCCACGCCTTGTGTTTGAACTGGGAATTGGGATATTTCAGTTTTCTTCTGCGATCAGGCCTGGTTGTGAAAGGGCCAGTTGTAGTGGTTAGGCTTTGGTGGGTGAGTAACAGCAAATCTTATTTAACTTTTCCTTTTTTTTAGATTTTGTGCAGGGGGCTCGTTGTCCTCACGCCCGCAAGTTCTGCTCCAGGTCAAGCGAAGCCCCATGGAACTGGCCCTAAGGGCGGCGGCGGCCATGGACCAGCGACCCTTCGGCATCGAGAACGTGGTTCATTTCGAGGTGAATCTCCCTGTTTTTTTATTTTTTTTTCAAAAGCGGGGGGCTGGTTTGTAGCGAGGCTTAAAACCCCGGGTTGTGCCTAAACGTGGGGCTGATTTCAACCTCAGGGGCTGTGACTCCGTCCAGCTCCGACTCACAGCCCTGGCAGCACCGTCAGCGTGCCAGGCTCGGTGTTCTCTTGTATTTTGAAGGGTTTCTTACGGATCGGCAGCAGTGGGGATATTTAGCAGCTGTGTATTGGTGGTGGAATCCATGTGGTGAAAAGATCTTTGGGGTAAAGAGGTGACTAGATGGGGTTTTTTTGCACCTCAAAAATGTTTCTTGTTGCTTTGTACATGTAAAAAGACATTCAGATCGATAAGGCTGAAGAAGATGGTAACAATCCTAACCCGTTTCACAGGAATTTCACTTCTGTCCTATTTTCATAAAATTACCCCCTACACAGGAATATGTTCTGTGGTTGGATTTTTTTGTTTTGTTTTGTTTTGTTTTGTTTTCTTTTATGAGAGTCCTTGCAACCTGCCCTCCAGCTGGAAATGGGCAATGCAAAGGCATTACAATGATAGATTTGCTAAATATGTTGCCAAGGTCTATATTAGTGGCTTTCCCTGAAGCGGGGAAAAGACGTCCTGTTTAATTCTTGTTTGCATTTGAAAGTCTCTGTGAAATGGATTAAGCAGAGAGGGCTTCTTTTTGTGGGTCTGCCCTTGGAAGGAGAGCGCCTTTAGGAAAAGGCTTTTCTGGAGGGGACAGAGAACTTAATTGCTGATGGCTATAAAAGTGCGCCCTGTTTGGGTGGCTTGAAAACAAAACCCGTGAAAATCCATGACTGAAAAATGAGACTTTCTCCTAATGATTGGGTCGGTTGCTCTTAATCTTGTTCTGCCTATTCTTAAGTTTGTCACCAGGACAACCAGGTTCTAGAGATACCACTAGTGATAATACCACTGGCAGTGGAGGTCCAGCCTGGCTTATACTCCTACCTCTCGTGCCTATTGGGGTGCCTCCAACAGCCGAGAAATAGTTCTTCTTGGCAGCAAGTCCAGAGGCCAACCTGGTCTTGCCCTCCATCCTCTTTAGTTCGGTATCTCTGATTCTTGTGGCACAATAGGGTCCTTTCTTCAGTCCCGGAACTCCTATTGGAGTTGATATTTCGAGGATCTGTGAACATTCTGGTTGGGTCGGTCCACATTACGTAATTCTCTGTGGTTCTGCAACAGTAATGTCTAATCCACTTACACTTATCTATTGGGGTTGTATTCCCACATCGGATACACTAAAGATCGAGGACTTGGGAGAGGTACTGCTCCCGTCTGCCACGGGGACCTAAAATGACCTTATTACAATTCTTACACTTAACCTGTAGATACACGCAACAATTACAATCGCAGCAAAGTAGGGTCGAAGGGGTTGTGTGCTGCCCCAGTCTGAAGGCACTCTCGAGGCTTTTGCTGTCTGTTGCTCTCATGCAGCAGCACTGACTCTTACGCACCTTCTGAAGGCTCTCCAGGGCTTTTTCCTGTCAAAGCAAAACCATGAGACTTCCTTTTCATGGTTAATTTCCATATGCATACTTTGAATCTGTATAGATAATGCCTTCTTTTCCCTGGAGATAATCTAAAGCTCTCTTCAGAGCGTATAGTTCACAACTCTGGGCTGACTAATTTGCTGGTAATCCTCCTTCTTCAATTACCGCTTTTTCTTCCCCCAAAATGACGACATAACTACTTGCTCTCTTTCCATCTATACATCAGGAGGAACCGTCTCTAAAAAGTTGTTGGATAGTTTTTTGGTTTTGTTTTTGTTGTTTTTTTTTTTTTTTACATAGGGCATTGGTGTGTTTATTAGGTCTTCTCTTACCCTGGTTTGGTAATTTATAAAATCTAATCAATCATGATGCGGCTCCCCACTTGCCTGTCCCTACAGGAATTGTGAAGGATTCAGGTTTCCGTCTACTATGAGGGTCAAATCATTCTTTTCTATTAAAATGGTTTCGTACTTCAAAGTTCTGGAATCTGTTAACCACTGGCCAGACTTTTGAGATAAGATAGTTCTTACAGTGTGTGGGGGGGTATGTACGATTAGGGTTCTTCTAGAGGTTAATTTTTGGCTTTTTTCTACTAATATTGCTGTGGCCACTACTGCCTGTATGCATGTGGGCCACCTCCAACATACTGGGTCCATTAATTTTGGATAGGTATGCCACCGGTTTCCTTTCTCCGCCCCGTTCCTGCATTACGACTCCATGCGCTATCCCTTCTTCCGTGTTTATAAAAAGGTGATTTTTTTTTTTTTTCTAGGGAGGAGAGGGCTAAACCCGGGGCTTCTATTAACTTCTGCTTTAATTCTTTAAATTGCTCTTGTTTGTCTTCTGTCCACTGTATTGGACTGTCTTTTACAAGTTTATAATAGAAAAATTTTATTGACTGAGTGTATCCTTTAACCCATAATTTACAGTACTCTAGTAACCTTAAAATCTTCTTTATTTCTCATTTCGTTCTTGGCACACTTAATGCTGTAATTCGTTCTGGATTGATTTTGCTTTTTCTATTGATAATTAGATGCCTTAAATACTTCTTTTTGTACAAACTGCAGTTGTGTCGTTGAGACTCTTAACTCTTGTTCTCCAAAAAAAACCATTCAGCGAACGTATCAATGTCTCTTTCTGACTTTTTGCTCCCTCTCTCCTGATACCAACAGATCATTTACATATTGCAAGATTCTTACTGCAGGTTCTGCCTGGAACTCCCCTAAAATTTTCTCTAGCGTCTGTTCAAATAGATTTGGGGATTTTGTGAATCCTTGAGGCAGGGAGGTCCAGTGGAGTTGCTGCTTCTTCCCGGTGTCTGGATTTTCCCATTCAAAGGCAGTTTCATAATACAAGACTTCTCAGCTCCTGAGTCTACTAAAAAGGCGTAAATTTCCTCCTGGGGGCCTGATTTTAAATTTATCAAGGGCTCACTAATTCTTTCTTCCCCCAGCAGGCAGAGCCCTTGACACCCTTACTCGGGAGAGTATTCTTCCTGTTGACAGATTTTAAACACTCGTTGATCTCTCTTTCGCCTGGGACACTCTCTCTTAAAATGTTCTTCCTGCCCACAATGGTAACACTTTCCGCCCTCTGGGGCTCCTGATTTCATTCACATGGGCTTTTTGAGCGGCAGCAGATGGGCTCCCTGTATCTTGTGTGCTCTCATCCCTGGCCCTGGATTCTGGGGCGCTTTATCTTTAGTCTTTGTTATTTCTTTTACAGTCGCCACCATTAGTTTTGCTTTTGCCCTCTGCTTCTCCTCATCGCGCCTCACATATACTCTTTGTGCTTCTCGTAACAGCTCATTGATTCCTCTCTCATGCCAGTCTTCCATCTTTTCCATTTTTTTCCTAATAGCTGGCCAGGCATGGGTGACAAAATTTATTTTTTAATAATTCCTGGCCAGCAAAAGTCTCTGGGTCAGTCCCAGAAAACTGCTGAATATTCCTTCAGAGCCTCTTCAACTGTTCCATCGGCGATTCCTCTTTGAGTTCTTGGAACACAACCCACCCCCAAATACATAATCAATGAGTTCTTGGAATGCAGCCCACCCCCGAACATGCCCCCTCCCTTCCAGCAGCGCAGGCGCTGTGCTTCCTCACGAGTCTTCCTAATAGTCATTGGAGGGAGGCTCGAAGTCTTTACCACCATGTCCTTCTTGTGGCTTCTTCATTCCTTACACTCCTGTGGTTATCTTAGCTAACGACACCACCCTTTGCCCTGCAAGTTTCTGTACTTCCAACTGTTGCTCTCGTCTGATATCCTGTCTAACACTATCCCTTTCCCAAACACACAGCGAGCACAGACCCATCTTAGCTGAAGCCATAGTGAGCACACATCTATTTTAGCTGAAGCAAAATTCTTTTGCTAAATTACTTATTACAACAGCAACACACACTGACACACACCCCGACTGCATAGGAACACACACACTGACTACAGACCAAGACACACTAACACCCCACACACGCCCCCACCACACATGGAACACCCCACGTAATGCACACAGTGCTCGTGCACGTCATGCACAGAGTGTGGAAGGCATGCACATGCAGCACGCACGCACACACGCAGTGCGGGCACACACAGCCTGCCAGCATACGCACAAAATGCCCGCACACACGGCACGCGCTCGACCCAGTGAACGCATACCTGCAGTGCGCACGCTCACACGCTCATCTACACCACACTGCACGTAAACAGTGTGCACCCACCGTGTGGGTACCGGGACACGGAGTGCACCCAGACACCGAGTGCACCCACACACAGGGCACACACGATGTGTGCACACACAGAGTGCAGCACACCAACTGACGTGCCGGCATTTCCCAGTCCCTGAAGGGCCGACGGGAGAGCTGGGGAGGGACTTTTTACAAGGGCGTGTAGTGACGGGATGAGGGGGAAGGGCTTCAAACTGGAAGAGGGGAGGTTTAGAATAGATCTTAGGAAGAAATTCTTGACTGTGAGGGTGTTGGACCCCAGCACAGGTTGCCCAGAGAAGCTGTGGCTGCCCCATCCCTGGAAGTGTTCAAGGCCAGGTTGGACGGGGCTCTGGGCAACCTGGGCTGGTGGGAGGTGTCCCTGCCCAGGGCAGGGGGGTTGGAACTTGATGGTGTTCAAGGTCCCTTCCAACCTAAACCATTCTGTGATTCTGTGTGTGCGCCCAGGCGTGCGCATAGGTACGGAGTGCAGCATGTGGGTGTGCTGGACTCGTCCCGCTCGCACATCACCGCTTGCCTGCTGCGGCTGTAGCCAGATGGGCCCCTCAACACCCAAAACCGTGCATGCTGCCTGTAGCAGTTCTGTTTTCTGGTGTATGTGTTTTGGGAAGGCCCTGGTGGCACAGGGCTGCAGAGAGCGGGGTGGCAGTGAACTTCCCCAAGAGGCCGCGATGCCACACGGGGTTTTTTGCTGCCCGCTGTCAGCAGGCAGCGCTCGCAGCCAGGCGCTGCTGCCTGCCGCGGGGCCTGCACAGCCTCATCCCGCAGGCAGAGCGTTCAGCGGGGGTCTGTCGGGGGTGTCCCATGCCGGCTTCTGCCTCCCCTCCTGCCGGGAACCCCCCATGGCGCCCCCCCTTCTGCCAAGAGGCCACCGGGCCCGGTGCCCGGAACCAGCGACTCTGTGACATCAGCCCCGGGAACAAGAGCACCGTGGGCAGCGTGAGCACTGCGGGCACTACGTCGGCTGCGGCACTGTTGGCGACAGGCCCTCGGTTCGCTTCTTGCAGGTGCCACGTGCCGCCACTGGCAGCAATGAAACTGCTCCTCCTCGTCGTCCTGCTGGCCCTGTGCTGGCCTGTGCAAGGCGCGTGGGACAGCTGTGGGTAAGTGGCCCCAGGCTCTGGGGGGGAGCTTGGGCAACCCTGATGGGGTTCACTGGAGGGAGCCCGCTTGTCCCCCGTGGCCACAGCTTCCCCAACCCCGCCTGGGAGCCTCAGATCCTGGCCAGCACCCCGGCTGCTGGCACAGCTCCTCTGCGGGGCTCAGGCAGAAACAGGGGCGCACGCCCGCCCGCCCCAGGGGGTTCCCTGGCCCTGCTGTCCGTGCAGCGCCTTGTGGGGAGGGAAGAGGGCTGACCTTCAGCCTGAACCGCAGCACGCGTGGAGCAGGACAGTCATGAGTTTCTGGTTACAGAGGGACCTGCGGGCTCCGGCCCATGGCTTACCAGTACGGCATGTCGCGCGTGGTGGGTGGCACCGATGCCCGTCCAGGAGCCTGGCCCTGGATTGTCAGCATCCAGGACCCCTGGGAAGCAGGCACGGGGCACATCTGCGGAGGGTCCCTCATCAGCCCACAGTGGGTGCTGACGGCGGCACACTGCTTCATCGAGGCCAGGTAAGGAGGGCCAGGGAAGGGGGCTGTCCCCACCACCCTCGCGGGTGCCCTGCGCGCAGCACCGCCTGCTACTCCCATCCCCATTCCTGCCAGTACGCCCAGTGCCTGGGCACTGCCGAGCCCAGCCCAGAGAGTGCTCAGGAGAAGGCTGGGCTCGGGCCACTGCTTCCTAGCAGCCTCCAGCGCCACATGGCTCGTGCCTAAGGCATGCCAGGGCGGTGGCAGCCTGCGTGGCACTGCTCTCCTCTCTGCCCTGGGAAGCAGAAGGCAGGGAACGGCGGGGCTGCTGCAGCACGTGGCTCCGCTCCCTCTGACCCCCCTCTCCATCTGCCTTCCAGGAACATCAGCATGTGGCGCGTGGTGATCGGGGCCACCCAGTTGACTCGGCTGGGCCCCGAGGCCCAAGTGCGCCATATTAAGCGGCTGCTGGTTCACGAGCACTACAGGAATATCACGCAGAGGAACGACATCGCCCTGCTGGAGCTGGACCAGCCGGTCCAGTGCAACTCCTACACCCAGCTTGCCTGTGTGCCCGACGCCTCACTGAGAGTGTCAGAGCTGCACACCTGCTACGTCAGCGGTTGGGGCGCCACCACTGCAAGATGTGAGTTCCCCAAAAGTGCTGGTGTCCTGAGTGCAAGCTCGGCACACTGGGGAGAGGGGTTGGGCTTCCCGAGAGCGGAGGCGAAAGCCAGAGTCAGGCTGCGGGGACGTATGCCTCCAGAGAGAATGGGCTGACCCACTGCCCAAAGCCAGACAGAGGGGAAACACGGGCACAGTGCCTTCAGGACGCAAAGCCAAGCCCTAGGGAAGGGGTTCACCCAGACGGGGGGGAGCTGCTGGGGCTTCATTGCTTTCTGTGCTCACAGCTGCAGGGTCAACGGATGTCCTGCAGGAGGCCAAGGTCCAGCTCATTGATGTCAACCTCTGCAACAGCAGCGGGTGGTACAGAGGGGCCATCCACAGCCACAACCTGTGTGCTGGCTATCCGCAGGGTGGCATCGACACCTGCCAGGTAGGACATGCTGCAAGTCAAGCCCCGGCAGCACCGGCAGCCCTCTCGCAATGCCCAAACATCGCCCGGCACGTGCTTGGCCTGGCAAGTCACCCTGCCACCGCTGGGTCTCCACCGCTGCTGGTGCTCACCTCCCCTTCCCCAGCTGCAGGTCCTTGCCCAGTGCCCGCCTTGTCCCAGAGCCCGGGGACGCTGCCCAGAAAGCCCATCCTGTGCTCCCGGCAGCCCATAGGTCCAGATCCCAAAGCATCCCCCTTCCACACAGCCGGGAGCACTGTGCAGAGATGAGAGAGCGCCCGACCTTACAGGCCCTCCACCCTCTCCCAGATGAGGCTCTGTAGGCTCCAGCGCCGGAGCAGAGCCGTTGTGTGCAGTGAGCAGAGCTCTGGCAGGTGCTGGGAGAGAGAAGGAGCCGGCCAGAGCGCTGACAGCGGCCACCCACCACCACCTCAACCCTCTCTCCTCCCCTGCAGGGTGACAGCGGTGGTCCTCTGGTGTGCAAAGACAACAACGCGGACTACTTCTGGCTTGTTGGGGTGACCAGCTGGGGGAGAGGCTGTGCCAGAGCCAAACGGCCCGGAGTCTACACCTCCACCCAGCACTTCTATGACTGGATCCTGGTCCAGATGGGACTGCGCCCAGCACCATCGGCTACTACAACACCACAGCCAGTCTTTACTTCAACCCCCTATCAGAGGCCAAGGCCAATACCCACACAGTCGGGCGGGTTTGCACCATGTCCATTTCCACGCCAGAAGCTGGTGGAATTTTTTAAGCTGCTGCAGGAGCTGCTGCAGGTCCTGTGGGGGAAAAAGACTCGAGCAGCATGACAAACAGGCTCCAGAGCAGGCTGCGCTGTTCCACAACCATTTCCTTCCGGGGCAATGCCTGCTGAGCCAAAGGCATCCTCAGTGCCAAGGCCTGCTCTGTCCTGCCCGCGCTCCTCTGAGCGCAGAAGGGCTGATGTTGACTCGGTTGTAGAAATAAAGTTCCTGATTTTCACAGCTGAGCGTGCTTGAGTCCAATTCAGTCTCCGGTGCAAGGCAAGGACTTGCATGCCCGGCGCCTGCCAATGAGGCCGCAGGCAGACAGCAGGGCACGAAGGGAAAGAGTGACTCCCAAGGGCTGAAACGGTGCCTGGTCAGAGAGGAGGGTGCTCAGAGCCACCATGGGACGGAGAAGACTGGCACATGGAGAATAGGAAACAGTGATGTGACCTGCAGACAACTTTGGGGCTATGCATTAAGGCACACAGCTGGAGATTAGGGCCCAGTGTAAGCCGTAGCTAATCGAACAGACGGTGTGAAACTCCTGAGCGTGACAAGAGAAATTGCTGACCACAGCAAAGAGTGAGAAGCCAACAGGGCTCTCAGTCCCAGAAGGAAGAGCCGGATTTCAGGGGATTGATCCCCCCTTGTCTCCATTTTCCCTGCTTGAACATCCCCCTCATCTTCCTTGACTCCTCCCTTTCTCCTCCCTTGTCTCTCCTCCCAAACAAGGGACCCACCCCAGGTCACTTCCTCCCTCTCCTCCCAGGTTTGCTCCATCGGTGAAGAGATTTGGTGTTTCAGGTGCTGGTAGCTCGGTCGCCTGGGACCGCCATGGCGTTACTGATGCGGCTTCCTGGGCACTGCTGGCCCTGCTAGATGCCTCTGCCCACACGGACCCCAACCATTCCTCCAGTTGTCTGTGCAGTGTGGCCACTCTCATCATTCCTCCTTGACCACCTGCCAAACGTGGTGCTGGAATAGCAGAGTACCCACAGAAGAAGGTTTGCTCCATCGCTGAAGAGATGGGGTGTTTCAGGTGCTGGTAGCTCGGTCGCCTGGGACTGCCTCGGTCCCCGCCACTGCCTGCATGCATGTGGGCCACCCCCACGTACTGGGTCCATTAATTTGGATAGGTATGCCACTGGTTTCCTTTTTCCGCCCCGTCCCTCCATTAGGACTCCATGCGCTATCCCTTCTGCCACGTTTACAAGAAGGTGAAATGATTTTGGTTTCTTTTTTTTTTTTTCTAGGGAGGGGAGGGCTAAAACCAGGGCTTTTATTAGCTTCTGCTTCAGTTTTTGTAATGGCTCCTGTTTGTCTTCTGTCCACTGTATTGGACCTTCTTTTACTAGTTTGTCATACAGAAATTTTACTAATTGAGTGTATCCCTCAACCCATAGTCTACAGTACCCTAGTAACCCTAAAATCTTCCTTATTTCTCTTTTTGTTCTTGGGACACTTAAAGCTGTAATCCCAGAAATTCGTTCTGGATTGATTTCTCTTTTTCCTCCACTAATTAAATGCTCTAAATACCTTACTTCCTTTTGTACAAACTGCAGTTTTGCCTTTGACACTCTTAATCCGTGTTCTCCTAAAAAATTCAGCAAACGTATCGATGTCTCTTTCTGACTTTCTGCTCTTTCTCTCCCGATACCAACAGATCATTTCCATATTGCAAGATTCTTACTGGGGGTTCTGCCTGGAACTCCCCTAAAATTTTCTCTAGCATCTGTCCAAATAGATTTGGGGATTCTGTGAACCCTTGAGGCAGGGAGGTCCAGCAGAGTTGCTGCTTCCTCCCGGTGTCCGGATCTTCCCATTCAAAGGCAAATAAGTTTCTACTCTCCTCTGCTAATGGACAGGCCCAAAAGGCATCTTTAAGGTCTATTACACTAAACCATTTATGATTATGCGATATTTTACTCAGGAGGGTATATGGGTTCGAAACCACAGGCTGCTGAGTCTGTACTCGTTTATTGACTTCTCGTAGGTCTGCGACTAATCTCTATCTCCCCTCAGCCTTCTTGACCGGTAGAATTGGACTATTGTAAGGTGACATCCAGGGTTCCAACAATCCATCCTTCAACAATGAATCAATTACTGGTTTTAGACCTTTCCTCCCCTCATAAGATACGGGATATTGTTTTATCCTTACTGGCCGGTCCTCTTTAACTTCTATTTTTGCACGGGTTCATTTACTTGTGCTGTTTTCTTCTCCTGGCAACGCCAGCAGCAGAGCGGTCGGAGGAGAAGGGTGAGTGCCAGGCTGGTGGTGCGGAGGGGCGTGTGAGTGTGATGTGCGCGGTGGCCCCGGAGGGCACTGAGAAGGGTCGGTTGGTCTGGCTGTGCAGGGGGATGCTCTGCCTGCAGCGACGGCCCGAGCAAGCGCGGCCTTGGGGAACCGTCTGGTTGAGCGTTTGTTGGTGTGCTGGAGAAGAGCTGGGCAGGTGTCCCAAAGGGCAGCCTTTGGTGGGACGTCCTTCACCCCAAAGCTTTGTGGGACCTTTTTGAAGCCACCCTGGTGAGGCCTCTGCTCCTTCCACCCAAGTACTTTACGTTTCACACCGTGGAGTGGTCATTTCTGACTGCATCCTCAGCAGGACCTGGGGCCGGTGGCATTAGCTTCAACTGTGGAGCTGTAGAGACCTGGCAAGGATGGAGGAGAAGGAATGAGGCTCCTGGTGAAGGGAGGGAAGTGAGGAGGTGCAGTGTCCACGCTGGCGTTGAGGAGTGGCTGGGCAGGAGAGGACATGTTGGTGTAGGAGCCATGGAGCAGCCCGTGGCCAGAAGCAGAGGGTGGACACGGGGAGCATGGGCTCAATGTGAGAGGGAGCACAACCTCGGCACAGCGGGTTTAACTAGAGGGCTGGGAGCGAGAGCGTCGTCCAGCATGGGCAGGGGAGCTGGGTCTGCTCCTTCTCCATGTGAGAAATGGTGGTTTGCAGGTAGCATCTGGTTGCACTTGCTGGAACGCAGAGCGGGAGAGAGTTGTGTCCTGGTTTTCCCCTACAAAGGCAAGACATGGGTGGAAACGTGGCAGTGGGGAGGGACTGGGAATAACTGGGACCCCCCATCCGCCTCCCAGCCCCATCACGCTGGGATGGGACTGCACATCACCCCAGGGTTTCAGGGCTTGAAGGGTTGTCCCCGTGTCCCTGCCGGGCTCACAGTGGTGGCACGCTGCTCTGCGTCGGGCTGGCGGTGGCTGGGAAAGGTCTGGCATGCTGGGGCCATCACTGACTCTCATTTTCTCTCCCACCATAGAGCTCCTGGGCGTACCTCTCGGGTCTGTACGGAGCTCCCCTGGCCGGCGCCTGCTCCAGGCTGAACAACCCCAACGCTCAGCCTGTCCTCCCAGCAGAGGGGCTCCAGCCCTCACAGCATCTCCATGGCCTCCTCTGGCCCCACTCCAGCAGGTCCATGTCTTTCCTATGTTGGGGGCTCCAGAGCTGGATGCAGTACTCCAGGTGGTGTATCACCAGAGCAAAGCAGAATGACAGAACCCCATCCTTCACCCTGCTGGCCACACTTCTGATGCAGGCTGGGATATGTGTGGTTTTCTGGGCTGTGATCACGCATTGCCATCTCATGTTGAGCTTCTCATCAGTCAGCACCCCCAGGTCCTTCTCCTCAGGGCTGCTCTCCATCCATTCTCCGCCCAGCCTGGATTTGTGCTTGGATTGCCCCGACCCAGGAGCAGGACCTTGCACTGGGCCTGGTTGAACTTCATGAGGTTGGCATGTGCCCACCTCTCCAGCCTGTCATTAGTAGAAGGCCAGGCCTGCAGCACCCTGGTTATCAACCCGGCTCGGGTGGGAGGGGATGCTCCTGCATGGGGGGGTTGCCCTGCGCTGGGGGGGGACATCCCACCGAGGGAAGGTCTTGCTGAAGTGGAGGCCGCGCTCATGCTCCCTCTCCCCCATCCCTCCCCAGATCGCCCCGTCAGAAGGTCCCAAGGCCAGTGAGCGGATGGTCATCATCACGGGGCCGCCCAAGGCTCAGTTCAAGGTGCGCTGGGTGGGGGCTGTGGGTGGGGGGGACAGTAAGGGCCAAGTCGAGAGCATCCCTGTGGTCACCACAGTGCTGCCAGCCTGGCTTGGCCTCCCTCAGCGCCGGGGGAGCTCTTTGCTGGGTACCGTGGTTTTGATGCTGCTGGACGTGGGGACATCATCACCTTTGGGGATGGAGGGGCACAGCGGGCGCTGCCTGATGGTTTTCCTTCCTGTCCGTCTCCTCCCCAGGCCCAGGGGTGAATATTTGGGAAGCTGAAAGAGGATAACTTCTTTAACCTGAAAGAAGAAGTGAAGCTTGAAGTCCACATCAAGGTGCCTTCCTTCGCCGCCGGCCACGTGACAGGCAAAGGTGGCAAAACGGTGGGGGGTGGTGCCCGGGGGATGCAAAGTTGGGCATCAGATATCACCCCTGCCCACCCCAGGGGGACAAATCCCGGGTGCACAGTGGTTTCAGCGACGTCTTGACCCTCAGCCCCCATGTTCTGGTGGTGGTTCTCGTTGGTCCCAAGGAAGGGGGAGACACACAGGGTGCCTGGTGCCGTCGTGACACCGGTAGTGGAGGTTTTTGGCTCTTCCACAACAGAAGCCTCTTGTGGTTCCTCCAGGTGAACGAACTGCAAAACTTAACCAGTGCGGAAGTCATTGTGCCATGAGACCAAACCCCGGACGAGAACGAGGAGGTCATCGTTAAAATCATTGGGCATTTCTTTGCCAGTCAGGTAGTGTTTGGCTGTGGCTTTACCCGATCCTCCCCGGCCGCTTCCGTCCACCGAGGAAAGGTGTGGGGCTTGCTGAGCCCAGCACCACCCGAGCGACCTGCTGCTCTTCTTTTGGGAGGTCCCTGTGCCCCCAAGATGCACTGAAGGCGTTTTGGTAGCTCCCCCTGGCTGTGCGAGAACTGAAATTGAAGATTGGCTCGATTGAGCTAAAAATGTGTGTTTTGGATGCTGTGCAGAGCAGCACCCAGGGTGTGAATGGACTCCCTGGTGCGGGCAAATCCATGCGCATCCCACCTGGGTGCATCTTCCATAACCTTGTCTCCTGTCCACTTCGGCGGGATGGCGACCCCCCAAAAAATTCAGGCTCTCTCGAGGAGTGAAGCACAAGTTAAAAAAAAAAAAGAACAAAACAAAACAAAAAATTAACAAAAAAAAACCCAAACACACACCAGCACCACTCCCACGAAATTAATTACAGCTTGTCCAGAGTGAAAAGTTGGGAGTGGCGAGATGCTCAGTGGGGGCTCGGGAGTGGTTGGTGGGGGGAGAAGAGGTGCCCTGACCCCCACCTCTTGCTTTTCCCCTCTCCTCCCCAGGACTGCACAGCGCAAGATGAGGGAAATGCTCCAGCAGGTGAAGCAGCAGGAGCAGAAACACGCTCCGGGAGCCCCGGCCTCGCAGCACAGCAAGGGAGGCTCCCGCCGTGCCGCCCAGCACCGCCCGATGACTGTAACCCCGCCGCCGGACATCCCCCCGTCCCAAACCCTCCTCCCCCACCCCCAGCAGGTCAGGGGAGCAAACCAAAGACCCCCCCAAACACACAGCCCCCCATTCCCCGCGGCGCTGCGAGGATGCACAGCCGAGGGGTACGGGGAGGGCTCTCTCCATCCCACAGCCTCCCCCTTCCTCCTCCCTCGCCTCCCGACGCTCTCCCTTTAGTTGGACTAACGTGGGCAGGTTTGGGTACCTCAGCACCTCACGCTTGTGTCTCCCTTTTAGAGATTCTGTATGCCTTGGAAACCTGAGAGTTGGAGGGTTTTTTTTATTAATTTTCTAATAAAAAAAGAAACGAGTTGGACAAAACGATGGGAATAGGCAGCACTGTGGTCATTCTCTCCGGGGCGTTGTGGAGGAAGGCTGCCAGTCTTCCTCCCAGTGTACTTTTCCCCGTTGGCTCCAGACTGCTGCTGGGGCTGAGCTCTGAGCCGCCAGAGCGGTTCTCAGCAGACGGTCACTCGGCGCAGACAATGAGGCCCTGAATAGCCCTTCCTGTGCTCTTGATGGCTCCGGACGGCTCTGCTCCTCTGCTGCTTCTAAGGTGGGGCTGCCCCAGTGCCCTCACTCAGGAGCCCTTTGTCTGTGCGGGTCTCACTTGTGACAGGGGGTGGGGGTGTTGCCAAACTAACTGCTGTGTTGCGATGTGGGAGTGGGTGTTCCTGCCCGTGTCAGTGCCAGAGCTCTTCCGTAGGCTCCTTCTGCCAGCGGAGAGCCAGGGGCCGCTCCTTCGGGAGAGAGCTTGTTTAAAAGAGAAAAAAAAAAAAAGGGGGGGGGGGGGAGGGGGGAAGTCGGAAAAGAAAAAAGAGGAAAAAGATAAAAAAAGGGGAAAAAAGTAGAAAAAGAGAAAAATTAAAACGGGGGGAAAGGGAGAAACAGAGAAAAAAGGGGGGAAAAGAAAATAAAGGGAAAAAGAACAAAGGGGAAAAAGAGGAAAAAAGTAAAACAAGAGAAAAAGTAAAACGGGGGGGACGGGAAACAGAAAAAAGGGGGAAAAAGCAAAAAACAAAAAGGGAAAAAGAAAAAAGGGGAAAAAGAGAAAAAAGGGGGAAGAAGTGAAGAAAGAGAAAAATAAAAATGGGGGGGAAGGGGAAACAGAAAAATGGGGGAAAAGGAAAAAAAAATCGGAAAAAAAAGGGGAAAAAGAGAAAAAAGGAGGGGGAAGCGAAAAAGAAAAGGGAGAAAGAAGAAAAAGGGCAAAAGAAAAAAAAAAACCACATATTAAAAAAGAAAGGTAGAAAGGAAAAAAAAAAACAAACAAACCAAGGAAGGAAAGTGGGAACAGCCGCGGGGCAGGAGGAGGGACAGGAGCCGGGGGAGGGGGGAGGGGGGGGGGAGGTGGCGGTGCCAGCGGCGGCCCCGGGGGCTGCGACACCACGTTTTTGTCCTCTACTGCAAAGTGTTCTGTGAAAAACAACCAACCAAATCCCACCCAACGGCAACATCAAAAAACCAAAGAGAAATCTCTGCAGCTCACACGAGCCTGAGCTCGCTCTCCGTTGCTCTCTTTCCAGTGTCTTGGGGGGGTCACGGCCGAGCTGAGATTGGGGGGTGGTGGTGGTGGGAGTTTGCCCCATGGCTGTGATGGGGGGAGAAGGGGTGGGTGGGGAGTGGGGGATGTGGTGTGGGGTTTTTTTGGGGGGTGGTGGTTTTTTGCCAGGCGCAGCTTTACCCAGTGGCTCAGGGAGGTGTTGGCATCAGGAAGCCTGTGCTAAAGCGGGGTGGGGGCCTCGCCGCAGTTGGTTAGCAGAGCCAAAGTGGTTACTAATGGTTATTAATGGTGCACTAATTACGCCCTTGTAACTGGGAAGCTCAGATGCCCCCTAAGCACCCCCCCGGTGCTTCTCTAGCCAGGCGAGCGCTGGGCGTCCCCCCCGCAGGAGAGGAGCGCACCTCTGGGGTGGGTGGAAGGGCATCACCCAACGGGGAGAGGACCAAGATGGGGCTTGGGTGTCCCTTGGGGTGGCCGGGTGGCCAGGTAGGGCTGCTGGGGGCTGCCACGACGAGGGACACCCCCACGCCTTTCTCCATGGCTCCCAGAGCTCTGCTCCCTCCCTCCCTCCCACCCATCCAGTGCCACCGGAGAGGTGGTGTCCCCCCTCCCGGGGCGGGCAGGGGCTGTGCCACCCCATCTAACACCTCAACGCACCAAAGCACCTCACTGGGGGAGGGACCCTGTGCCTGGTAGCCCCGTGCGCCCCAGCACTGTAAGGATGGGGCTGAGCCCCCACCACGGCCACCCTGTGCAAACCAAAGACCCCCCCAAACACACCCCCTCCCCCATTCCCCGTGGCGCTGCGAGGATGCACAGCTGAGGGGTACGGGGAGGGCTCTCTCCATCCCACAGCCTCCCCCTTCCTCCTCCCTCGCCTCCCGACGCTATCCCTTTCATTGGACTAACACAGGCAGAGAGAGAGAGAAAGAGAGGTTTTATTATTCTTTTTTTTTTTAATGTTTTATTTCCTAAAAGCCACCGGTTTTTCATCCCAGGCATGGCCAGAGGAGCTCACCCAGCGTTGAGGGGGGGAGGTTGGGCTGCGGCACACAGCGCAGCGGCTCATCAGTTTTTAGAATCAATGTAACGATAACGAAACTAGCGGCTATTTTTAAGTTTTGCAAGGATTTTAATTCTTTATTTATTTCATTTCAGAGGGGGCCGGGGCAGGAGGGGGACGTTTGTTTTTTAGCACAAGCCGGCTTTTCTAGAGGTTAAAGAAAGGCCGTGCTCGGCTGTAAATGCTTTGCAGAAAGATCCCAGTTGCAAGGAGAGAAGGTGGGAAAAGAGGGGCAGGGGGGGAAAACAGATTTCCAAGAGGTTGTCAGCCCAGGGCTGGGGGAAAAAAAAAAAAATTAGCAATTTTTTTTTTTTTAAATTTCAAAAATAAAACACGCACAACCCCCAACCCCAAATGACACACACACATCCACACACAAAAACTACCTCAGGCTTTCATACCTCAGCAGATTGCGCTTGTGTTTCCCTTTTAGAGATTTTGTATGCCTTGTAAACAAAAATAATGCTCCAGCTATCAGTTTTATTTTTTTAATTAAAAAAAAAGAGACGAGTTGGAAAACACGCTCTCTACTGAGTGCGAGGCGGGAGAAGGAAGGCAATCCCACGGGTGCCAGAGCTCTTCCATAGTCTCCTTCCGCTGGCTGAGAGCCAGGGGCTGTTCCTTCGGAGAAAGCTTGAGAAATGTTTGAAAAGAGAAAAAGAAAAAAACCAAAAGAAAAAAATGGGGGGAGAAAAAAAAAAGAGGGGAAAGAAGAACAAAGAGAAAAAGGAGATAAAAGGGGGGGAAGAAAAAAGGGGGAAAAAGAAAAAAGGGAAAATGAAAAAAGGGGAGGGAAGAGAAAAAAAAAGGAAAAGGAAACAAAAACCCCAAATATAAAAAAAGAAAGGTAAAAAGGAAAAAAAAAAAACAACCAAACCAAGCAAGGAAAGTGGTGAAAGCCACCGGGCAAGAGGGACGAGAGCCGTGGGTGAGGTGGCGGTGCCAGCGCCGGCCCTGGGGGCTGCGACACCACACTGCAAAGTGCTCTGTGAAAAAAACCAACCAAAACCCACCCAACGACAACATCAAAAACCAAAGAGAAATCTCTCCAGCTCACAAGAGCCTGAGCTCGCTCTCCGTTGCTCTCTTTCCAGTGTCTCGGGGGGGGTCACGGCCGAGCTGAGATTGGGGGGTGGGGGTGGTGGGAGTTTGCCCCATGGCTGTGATGGGGGGAGAAGGGGTGGGTGGGGAGTGGGGGATGTGGTGTGGGGGTTTTTTTGGGGTGGTGGTGGTGTTTTTTTTGCCAGGTGTCGCTTTACCCCGTGGCTCAGGGAGTGTGACGAAACGGGAAAAAGGGCTTCACTGAGAGGTTCAAATTAACAATTTCTTTGGACTTTGCTCACGGGTCCAATACGTCACTATTGCAAGTTCTGTGTGTGCGATGGCGATTACACTATTGCAATTTAAAAGAAATTAGCGGGATCCACTATTGCGAGCTACAAATGCCCCCGACAAGTAGCAACACAAACCACAAGGGCGCTAGATATTAATGCCTTAGAAGAGCGCACCAGTCACAAACTCAATCGCATGCCCTATACCGTACGGATGTTTCTTAGTCACTTACCCTCTCTCTCTCAGGTGAGGTCGCTCCATCCCGGGGAAGTTACCCTGTACAGCGTCCTGGATGGGGGGGACGGATCTCCTAGGGGCCAGCTGTATCCTTGGAGGATTCCCCATTTGTCTCCCCAGACCCTGCGGTTTATATTTCCTGACTCGGTGAGGGTGCAGGATTATGCCCGAGTGGATTACACTGTCTGGGATATTTCCCTCTGGTGGGGCGATAGCGAAGTCTCTGTTGCCAGTTTGTGATGTCCGGCGCTCAACGTCACGGGAAGAGTGGTGGGATGGGACTCGGGGCATTTTGATTGTTAAGGGCCATTTGGTTTTGGTTGTTCTGTGCCATCTGGAGATAAGCCCGGGCTGAGCTGTTTTGCAGCTGCCCCCAAGTTCTCTCTGCACAGCCACGGCACGGCGGGGATGGAGCTGAGTGGGATGGCAGCTCCCTGCCTCTCACCTCTGGTGCTCTGAAACCGGCTTGGCTGGCTGCTCCCACACAGTGTGTTACTGGCTTGCCCAGCAGGTAAAGAACCCAGATTTGGGACACCACTGGGGTGTCCGTAAGGGGTCCTGGGCAGCCCTTATGGGGTCCTGGGGGGGACTCCTGCAGGCCAGAGGGAGTCTGGGGGAGCCCTTTGACCATCTGGGGGTCCCCTCTGGTGCCTCTGGGGAGGGTTTTGCGGCTGGAGAGGGCCCAGCTGGTTTCAAGAGGTGCTTCCTCCCTTTCTCCAGCCCACCCAGCTCCCCCGACACCACCACCCCCCCAGGCTGGTGGGTGCCCGCAGTGCCAGCCTGTCCCACTGGGTCGGGCACTGAGGGGGGCACAGCCCCAGCCGCGGGATGGGAGGATGAACCACAGCACCAGGGATAGAGACCAACATTTTATTTCTTTAACATTTCCCATGGGGGGCACCCCAGGGTTGCGCGGCTGCACCGCAGCTGGTGCCAGGAGGGACTCCAACGTCCCCCCCACAGCTCACCTGGCTCCGCTCGTGATGCTTTTGATGGGGCTCAGCGCGGTCTCTTCTGTGCTACAGACCAAGCGGCTCCAGGTAGGCGACTGCTGCACCGCACTGTGCCGCAGCGTGGGGTGGTGTGGGGGGCTGCGGCGCGGGGCTGGGAGCTGCTCCCGTCTCACCCAGCTCCCGGGGTCCTGCAGAGGGACTGGAAGAAGCCAAAGCAAGGGACGACGGACGCGAGAGCCCGCCCAGAGGAGCAGAGCGGTGAGTGGCCCTGGCACCGAGCACCATGCAAACAGCCCACACCCCACGGCAGCCCTGAGCCGGGGCTGTGCCGAGGGCTGCCGCCCGCTCACTCCGTCCCCTCCCTCAGCAGCTTCTTGACTAGCAGATGAAGGATGGGAGCTCAAGTCGATGCAGGAGAAGCAGGGAGTGTGGGGGAGACCCCCAGATCCTGCCCCAGACCCTCAGCCCGTGCCCTGCCCTGCCTGCGCTGGGCAGCCCTGCCCGCCTGCTGAGGAGGGGGTGCTGCCCGCGGGCTCCAGCGGAGGAGACGGGGTGCAGCGGGTCTCTTCTCTCTCCTCCTCTGCAGGGCAACCGAGGAGGCAGCGAAGAGGGAGCACCGGGCCCCACAGGACCCACTGGGCTCCCTGCCAACCATATACCATCCGAGCAGAGATGCCTCTCTCTTACCCCCCCAAGCCCCCAGGTCCCCCTGCCCTCCTCTCCCGCCTATAGGTCCTATCAGTGGGGACAGCTCCTTCTGGTCCAGGCACCCCCCAGGCTCCTGGGCCCCCCGAGGGCCACCGCAAGAGCCCCTGCAGCCTGTGCTCGCTGGCCAACTCGGAGGACTGCAGCAGCCTGTTGAGGAGCAGCTCCTCTTCCCAGAGCTCCCTCTACCACTTCCTGAAGCCCTGGCCCAGTGCAGCAACAGAGCCAGTGGTGCTCACACACTCAGGACAACCCCGCTCTCCCATGGCTGCTGGTGGGGCAGTGGGGAAACTGGGGCTGGTCCTCAGCCAGGAGCCTCCACGGGAGCTGCCAGCAGGGACTGAGAAAGAGTGGGTTCCCCAGCAGGGGATGGACAGGACACAGAGTGCCACGAACGAGCAACTGTCCCCCGGAAGGCCCCCAGCCACGGACATGGACAAGGTGGAGCGGGTGCGGGAGATCACCCACACTTTCCAGGCCTTGAAGGCAAAGACGGAGGAGTCCTGCAAGACCACGGGCAGGGAGTGTGGCCAGGCAGACCCAGGGCTGTGCAGGGCAGGAAGATGCCCACGGCAGGGCTGCGCCTGGCTGTGGGGCTACCTGAAGGGCTGGTGGAGATGCCACTAGCCGTGTCTGCTTCTGCCAGCCCTGCAAGTGGTGACAGCGCCAGGCCCAGAAGACCAACAGTGCCCCGAATACTGAGCGGCTGTGGGGTGTGGGGCCGGGAACCCCTCTCGGGTACCCCCTATGTGAAACGTTAAAGAAATAAAATGTTTGTCTCTAGCCCTCGTGCTGTTCTCCCTCCTCCCATCCCACCCCTGCGGGTGCTCCCCCGAGGGAGCAGGCTGCAATCAGCAAGCACTGTGTGTTGAGCTCCCCTGCTCACAGCCATGCTCCGCCTGAAGGCGGCGAGGCAGGAGCAGTCCCCAGCCAACTTGGGCACAAAAAGGTTCATCTGACTCAGCGGGTGAGGAAGGGCCCGTTTCAACTCTGTACCTTTGGTATTCTCAGGTCGGAGGATTTGATAGAGCCAACTGAGAGCGGCAGCATACACTGTGGGGCTCTGAGCTGCTGCGTGGTGCCAGGTCTATCCAATGTCAGGCAGTACATTCCCAGGAGACGTCACCGCTAACAACTCTTCCGAGGAAGTGGGGCCGTTTCTGTAGTCGTAGCCTGCCTGGAGAAACAGCCCCACGGAGCCAATAGTCTGCTGAGCAGCAAGGGAGCAGAGTCGCTGACCCTCAACCAAGGACTGAAATACAGCAACTCTATTGCCTTCCCCTTTCGCCCGCTGCCTCCCACAGTTTAGAAAAAACCAACCAGGGAGCTCCAAGTGAGGGGACCCCTCCCCCACTCCCCCAAATCTGCTCAACACCCCCAAAGCTCCCTCAAGACACGGGACTCCTCCCACACACCTCCACTCCCCACACCGCAACCCTCCCCCTCCCCCAACGCTCCAAAACGCAGCAGTCCTTAGGGCAGACTCCTTAAGCTGACTCCACAGCTACGGCTCCCCGTCGGCTCTGGGGGAGACAAGGGGGCCCCGGGGGTCTCCGTGGGCTTTAAGGGGGTCCCAGGGCTGCCCACGGGCTCCCAGCAATGCCCGTGCCCACCACACACCCCCGCTTCAGGGGGCCCAGCGCTGACAAACCCCGACCCATCTCGGGGGTACCTGGGGGGACTCGGCCGTGGGCTGGAGGCGGGCGAAGGGGGCACGGCCGGGCTGACCTGCCGGGGGGGGCTGAGAGCGGAGCCCAGAGCGGAGCCAAGCGCCCGGCCAGGCCGGCCCCGGGCACCCTGCGCTGCGGCCGGGGCTGCCGCCACCTGCGGGGAGCGAGCGGGGAATGAGGCGGCGGCAGCGGGGGTGAGGGGGGGGGGCCTGAATCAGCCCTGTTTCCCCCGGGGACCCCCCACTCGGCTCTGCCCCCCCAAACAGGCCCAGACCGCCCCCCGAGCCCCCCAGCCCCGTCCCGCCACCCCACAAACCCCCCAAACTGGCCCTGCACACATCCGCGCCGCCGCCACCCCGCCCCGCCCCGCCCGCCCGCCCGCTCCCGCCCTCCTCGGCTCCGGTCCCCCCGTCTCCCCCGGTACCGACCGTTGCAGCTCCCGCCCGCCGCCGTACACCGGAAGTGCTCCCCCTCACGTCCGCCCACCCGCGCATGTGCCGAGGCGAAAACCCGGGCCACACCCCCCTGCGTCGCCGCGGCAAACGCGAGCGAGGGGGCGGGGCCGCGCCGCGCCGAGGAGAACGAGCCCCGCACCACAGCTTCTCTCCGCGTCGGGCAATGCGAGGCCGAAACCATCCCAGCCCTCCCCAAAAAGAGCCGGACATCCGCCTGCAGAGCTCCGCCAGCCCCTCCGACGGACATCACGGGGATGGGGGGGAAGAAAACAACCAGAAAGGTACTGAAAATAGCTTGGAGATGGGCCTTAGAGATCCTTCTGAGAGGCAAAACCCGGCCTTTGTTCTCATTTTTGAACACGGGGTTTCGCAGTGCTTCGCGGGCAGTGGTTATCCAGGGGCATCAGCTATCCCGGGAAGCGAAAGTTCCCATCCCGTGTGGCAAAAATATACTCGCATGAATAACTTAGACAAAACCAGCCCACAAAAGGACAAGAGGCGCGTTTGGTCACCTTTTCCTTGAAGCTTCGCTAAAACTGTATACTCAGATTGGCCCTGTCCTGCAGTTTCTTTCCCAGAGTTTTGCCCCAAACCCACGCTTCTAGCCCCGCTCCCCAAGCCCTCCCTCGGGGCCACCACCTTTCCCCAGCCCAGCCTGTCCTTAAAGCTTTTCTTTCCACACACAGCCCTTTCCACTCAGCTCCCTCCGGGGCCTCCTCTCTCACAGGCACCTCACAGCCCTGCAAACCTCCCTCTCACGAAAACCCATTCCCCCCTCACTCCCCCCTCACGCAACACCTATTCCCCTCACACACTCGCTCCCACCCCCCCCACCATCCTCTCTTCCTCTCTCCTCCCCCTCCCCCCATCTTTCGCCCCCCCTTTCCCTCTCCTCCCATTCAAAATGGCCCTTCCCTCCCCCTCTCGCCTTTTCCTGCCTCAGCCCCCGCCCCCCGCTCAGGTGACACCGCACACAGCCGCCATGAGGCGCGGCGGGGAGGGCCGGGGCTGTGAGAGGCGATGGCGGTGAGGAAATTTTCGGCTTTTTTCCTCTTCTTTTCATCTCCTCAGGCTTCGGGCAGCCCCGCGTGGGCGGCTGGAGATCCCCCCCTCCCCTTCCAGGAGTGGCCCCGGCCCTGGGGCGGCCCCCGCCTCCCTCCTCCCCACAGGCTCTCCTCAGGGGGAGCCCCCAAATCTGTCCCCTGGGTGGCCCCACAGCCTCCTGTGTGTCCGGGAATGGGGTTTCCCTCAGGGAGAGCCCCCAAATCCATCTCTGTCATTGCCCTACAGCCTCCTGCATGGCTGGGAGCAGTGATTCCCTCAGGGATAGATCCCCCCTCATCCCCAAACCTATCCCCAGGGTGGTCCCACAGCCTCCTGCATGGCTGGGAGCAGTGTTTCCCTCAGGGAGAGCCCCCAAATCCATCCCCAGGGTGGTCCCACAGCCGCCTGTGTGGCCAGGAACGGCGTTTCCCCCATGGATGGAGCCCTCTCCTTCCCCCTACCCCACTCCTGGGCAGCCTTTTCCTCCCTCCCACCTTCTCCCCACAGCTCTTCCAGGGCTGGGAAAACACTCCTGCCCTTTCTCTTCCTGTGGGTTTTGAGTAGAGCCCCCTGTCTTCCCAGCCCACACGTGGGGTGTGGGCAGCTCCACGCCTTGTGTTTGAAGCGGGAATTGGGATATTTCAGTTTTCTTCTGCGATCAGGAATGGTTGTGAAAGGGCCAGTTGTAGTGGTTAGGCTTTGGTGGGTGAGTAACAGCAAATCTTATTGAACTTTTCCTTTTTTTCAGATTTTGTGTAGGGGGCTCGTTGTCCTCACGCCCGCGAGTTCTGCTCCAGGTGAAGCGAAGCCCCATGGAACTGGCCCTAAGGGCGGCGGCGGCCATGGACCAGCGCCCCTTTGGCGTCGAGAACGTGGTTTATTTTGAGGTGAATCTCCCTGTTTTTCTTGAGAAGCGGGGGGCTGGTTTGTAGTGAGGCTTAAAACCCCGGGTTGTGCCTGAGTGTGGGGCTGATTTCAACCTCAGGGGCTGCGACTCCATCCAGCTCTGACTCACAGCCCTGGCAGCACCGTCAGCGCGCTGGGCTCAGCGTTCTCTTGTATTTTGAAGGGTTTCTTACGGATCGGCAGCAGCCGGGGATATTTAGCAGCTGTGTATTGGTGGTGGAATCCGTGTGGTGAAAAGATCTTTGGGGTAAAGAGGTGAATAGGTGGTTTGTTTTTTTTCACCTCGAGAATGTTTCTTGTTGCCTTGTACCTGTAAAAAGATGTTCAAATCGTTAAGGTGTTCAAATCGTTTCATAAAATTACCCCCTAGACAGGAATATGTTTTGTGGTTGGTTTGGGTTTTTTTATAAGAGTCCTTTCAGCCTGCTCTCCAGGTGGAAATGGGCAATGCAAAGGCATTACAATGATAGATTTGCTAAATATGTTGCCGAGGTCTATATTAGTGGCTTTTCCTGAAGCGGGGAAAAGACGTCCTGTTTAATTCTTGTTTGCATTTCAAATTCTCTGTGAAATGGATTAAGCAGAGAGGGCTTCTTTTTGTGGGTCTGCCCTTGGGAGGAGAACGCCTTTAGGAAAAGGCTTTTCTGGAGGGGATGGAGAACTTAATTGCTGATGTCTCTAAAAGCGCGCCCTGTTTGGGTGCTTTGAATTTTCCAGTGTGGGAAAAGCCGCAGAAGTGTGTATTTCTGTCCAGCTGCAGAGAAATGGGTAATACTGAGCCCTACAATAGCTTGGTTGGTTTTTTTGCCCTCTGTGATGACTGGTGTGGAGGGAGTTTGTACCAAAGAGTCAACTTCTGATTGTGGGCAGCCCCTGTTTTAGGAACTGTTGCGCAGATTGCTTATCGATGCAACTGCTGCCGCGACTCCCGCACTCCCTGCTGCTGTCAAGCTTTTATTACTTGTTCTGAAAAGCTCTCGAAATACGTGCTGAGCTGCGCGGCTCCCCCGAGCCAGGTGTCCACGGCCACTGCCTCCTCGGCTCCTGTTGGCCATGGCTGACTATTTTCAGCAGGATTCGAGTATGTCTGTGTGCTCCTCCTTCCCTTTTAGCCATCTGTTATTTGAGTTTGGGACTCGGAGGCCTTACTGTCTTCCTGCACTCTGTTTTTTATCACTGTTGACAGTTCTGGATTCACCAATAACAGTACTCAGCGCTTACATCTGGAACTCCCTGAAAACAATGAACTCATTGATCCAGGGCCAAAGGTTTAGAAATAAATGGAACAAGGTCAAGCCTTGGGATCTTTAGTAACGTGATTCGGAGCCTCTCACCTGGCTTCTTGGTGGAGCTGGCACAGAGGTCGGTGATAATCCAAAACTGCAGAGCGAGCTGGGTGCCCGTGGAAGGGGAACTGCACTCTCAAGTGGCAATACTTGGGGTCTCGTTGCCTGTGGGAGGGAAAGAGACGTCAAGAGTCAACCTAAAGGAACTTCTCACCTTCAGAGGTCGCGCTCTGGAGGTGATGGTTAATTGAGGGGAGTCGTGGAAGTGTGCCTTACTGAGCAACATGCTGCTGCCGGCCCGAGACTAAATGTCTCCAAAGTTTGGGGTTGGTTTAAGTGCTTTTTGGTTATTAGCTGGATGTCACTCTTCCAAGCACCTCTTGCCCTGTCTGGAGGGGTTTGCTGCTGCCTCCTGCATTGGGCCGAGGGGACCGGCAGCCCTCAGGACAGGGACTTTCTCAGGCGCGGAGGTTAAACCCGGTGCGTGCTGCTTAAAAACTGCTCTGGGTGTTAGTGCGGCGGTCACGGTGAGAAATGTGTTGGCTTAGGGGAGCCCGAGATTTGCATTCCTCTTAACTGTGGGGCATTTTGGGGAGCCTGTGTGGTACAACCCCCTTCCTGCTCCCAGATTCCTGTCACTGACCCGGCAGCGGGGTGTTAGCAGAGCTGATGCCCGCAGCGGCTGAGGGCCGGCATGATCCCGGCATCGCCGGAGCTCTGGAGCCAAGGAATGGGAGCGTGGCCCATTTCCATCACAGCTTGTGCACGCACGTGTGTTACGCGGAGTGTTTCTTAATGCCTGCGAAGTTTTACAAGATTGGTTAATGAGCGTTGCTTTGCTGTGCAAGTGCAAAGTGTTATTTTCATGGAGAAACCAGCTCAGATGTTCCGTTTATTTTTCTTTTTTTAAAGGCAGAATGCCTATTTTAAAGCTTTCCTTGCAGGCAGAATGACATCTGCTTTTGAGGATTGTTTCTTTCCCTGCAGGGTGGAAAATTCTACAGCCTCGCTAAGGCCACAGAGGAAGAAAACTTGTCAGTTTCCTGGAGCAAACTGCAGTTTGGAGAGGGGGTGTTTTGCCAGAGCGCTTTTTAGCACCTCGTCGGGCACATTTCTTTTCCCTGGGGGCTGAGGTTTAACATGGCCTTTTCATTTGCCTAGCTTTTGGTTGTATGAATTAATGGGTGTTTCAATGGGAACCACAAGACCTAATTTCTGAGTCGCCATCCCAAAAATTGTGCAGGGACGGAAGTGGGACAGGGAGGTGACCGGAGTGAAACGCTGAAGGCTTTTAAGGCTGGAATAAGGAATGGCGGGGCTTGTTCTGGTCACACACTATGACAATAAAAGGCCACAAGTTCCTCGTGGAGGTAAAGAACCGACAATCTGGGAGGGCGTTCAGGGATTTGCCTCATCGAAGGGTTTCCAGGGGAATATGGGGGTCACTCTCCATCTCATTCCTGGTGAGCTGCCTGCCTGTTAAGACCATTATTACTTTATAATCACGGAGGCAGGCCCTGAATTCAGGTTCGGGAAGCCATTAGCTAATTTTGTGGTTAATGCTTTTTTTTTTAGAGTGAGTCTGTGAATCGGTTCTCTGTGCTGAAGATGAGACACGTCCTTCCCTCTGCTTTGGCAATGGCAGCTTTCCTTGGGCACAGGGACCGCACACCCCTCTGGTCCTTTCTCTGTAAGTAAATCGTGGCTGTGCCGCCTTCCTGCCCGGCCTGGGGAGCTTGTCCTTTACTGAGTGAGAAAGCAAGTTTTTCCCTGGAAGAAATAAAGAGATTTAAAAATCTCTGTCCTTCTGTGCAGCAGTGCCGTCCCAATGCGGCCTCGGGAGAGGCACCTTTCCTCCAGCGCTGGAACCATGGCAGGGAAGGGACCTGCTATATCGTTAGGTGGACGAATTTCATCGTTCTTTGGCAACAAACGAATGTGGTGACAATGGTGACCTGGTCCAGCCAGCCTTGGTGATCAGTCCGCTCCTCCCTTTCCCTGTGGGAAGGCTCCGAGGATCTCCTGGGCTGTAGGAAAGGGGAGGCAGTAAGGATGCTGTGCTGGGGAGCTTTGACTGCCTTTGCTGTCTTCCAGATGGAGAGATGGATCCGCAGCACTTGGGAGCTCACCTTCCCCAAACACTGAGTTTGCCATTTGTTATCCACAAACGACGTGTTTTTCCGTGCAGGAAATGGACTTTTCAGAAATTCCAGTGCGTTATGGAAAGAAAACGCTCCTGGAGTTTTTAATGCAGGTCATTCTTTTTTGGTGTCGCGGTTAAAATGTGACGTCTGTAACTTTGAAACGAATATTTGTATGCATCTGTCAACGGGTACAATTCACATAGCCGCTCAAAGGAGAAGGGATCTTAACCGCATTTCTGATTTTAGGCTGTATCGTGATAATGCCGGGGATTGATGTCGCGCTGGAGATTTTTCTCCAGTTTCCACCTTTTGCCACTAAATGAGCGGCAGAGATTTCCCAGCTAGACAGGCAGTGAGCTCTACGCAGGAATGTGAGCGCGGATCCAACGTTGACGGTAATTAAACTACGTTGTTCAGAGGTTCCTATCTTTTAATGAGAGTCTGGAAAAGTGAAAAAGGAGGTGCCTTTCTCCTTTGGGATTGCTGTTGTGGCAGAGGGGATGGAAACAACCCACGGGGGTTTTGCTCCGCTCCTGGCTTTGGCTTGGAAAAAGCCCTGAACGGTTTGATCCCTGTGGGGCCAACTCTGAGCAGGGTGAGGGGCAGCTGTGCCAGGAGATCCAGAGGGTCCATCTCCACAGCTTCCGTGTCCAGTGAGCAGTTTCCCCGAAAGGAGGGAAATTCTGGGAGAATGGGGAGCGGTGTGTGATGATGAGGGCGGCGAGGAAGGCTAAAGGATGATCTCGATGATTTTAACTTGTGCTGTTTTTTCTATACATCTTTTGGGCAGAATGGATGGGGACTTTGGGTTTAGCCGAAGAAGGATAACCCTAAAATCAGCGTTGGGCCGTGAGCTCCGGCCCAGCGGTCAGAATAACCGCAAACCCTGGGGAAAGGGGACTGAGGAGCGGGTGCACGGTTGGTTCGGCACCGGGGCTCTGCCAGTCCTTGCTGTTGCTGTTGACCTGCTCCCCATGGCTTGGCCAGTTCTCCCACTGTCCCGCAGCGCTGCAGAGGGTAACAGAGGGGTTATTTTGGCTGGAGTATACCCCCGTGCTTGCCAGAAATGGCCAGTGCTAGCCCAGGCTGGGCTTGCCACTCAGGCTGACCTCATGATGCCGGTTGCCGGCCTCCCGCGTTCTACACAACATTCCAACGGTGGTCTTGGCCCACCGTCGCAGCTCTTCTGGCTGTCGGTCTCAGAGTGAACCTCGCCAGTTTGCTCAGGGTTTTGAGGAAGGAAGCGGCAATTTTCTTGCCCGATGGGGCGCAAAAGGGCTCACGTGGTGGAACGGTAATGCTGTTGGTGGCGAGAAGGGGCTGTGGGAGTTGTTAGAGGGCAGTTGGTGACGCTGTGCTGGGAAATAACTGCCGTACCTGACACGTCCCCTCCTTCGAAGCGGGTGCGTGCTAGCGTGCTGTTCCCAGCTCTCCTTCCTCACCTCCTCTGCCTTAACAATTTCAGACACGTCAACATTGGCAGCGACTTTCAGGCAGAGATCCCAGACCTCCAGGACAGATCCCGTTTGGAAGAGGAGGAGGAGGGAGCGTCGCTAGTGTGGAAGCCCTGGGGAGACATCGCAACGAACCCGGAAACACAGGACAGAGGTTTCTCTTAACGCTTTTCTTCCCAGGTCCCCCCCGAGATACTAAGGGTTGAAAACTGCACGTTTTCACAGCAGCTGTTTGTCCGTTGGGACCCTCTCCCTCTTTTCCTTGACCGCCTTCATGGCTGGTAGCACCCGAGGGTGGCTCAGATCTGGTGGGACAGTGAACAGATAACAACCGGTGGTGCTCTGAGTTGCGTCCTCTGGGAGAGACGGTCAGGGGCATTTGTAGCTGTCCCACGTCAGCTGCAGCGACCTCGGGAGAGGGGAGATCTGTCTCTGGAGCTACTGGTCCCAAAGCTGCTCTGAAGAGAGAGAGCGCGATACCGGATAACCTGCCTTTTTTTCGGTGCCTTTTCTGGGTCTCCAGTCTGTCTGCTCTGTTTGCCCTCTGCCTTGTATCGCACTTTTTCTCCTTTCTTGACGAAAACTGACTTTCTGTTGGTTTTTGTTGCATTTCTAGTGACAAATCTGCTCAACTTCGCCTGCTCCAATGTCATGCCGGGGGGAAGAGCCAACCTGGAGCATGCCTTGCACAGCCTGCATGAAGCTCTGGTAAGAAGCAGCTCTTTTCGAATTCCTACTGGACTAGGAAATATTCTCATCAACTGCCGTGGGCGGAGGTGACCCCGACACGCTGTTGCTGAGCATCGACTGAGCACCGTCTTCCCACAGTGGGCTGAAGAGTTGATCTTTTGGCCCCTGCTGAGGGGGAATCTAAGTCTTGTTCTCTGAACTCCTGCAGGAGGGTCTGGAGATGTTGCAGTCTGGGGCACCCCAGCGACCTGAATCGCATCCCCTGGCTGATTATCATTACGCAGGTAAACTGGAAGCAGAGCTTGTTCCTTCTCCGGGAATGCGAGCGGGTACTGCCGTTCCCTTGGTTCTGATTGAAAGAAGTGATTTTTAGAAACATGCGAGCAGCGGTTCGTGTTCTTTGGGGCAGGGAAATAGTCTTTTTAATCTGTTCTGGGGTCCTTTTGGCGCGGGGAATGCCTCGTCCCTGTGTTCTAGCCTGCTGCTGTCCCTTGCGGTGACACCCCACGCCGCCCAACGCTCCTCCTTTCCCTCGCGCCCCGGCTTTACTGCGTGCAGGGTTTGCTCTGCTGGCAGCCATAACTGCTCGTGCTAACAAACTGCCTGCGGTGTTGGCTAATTGCTTTCCGAAGGAGGAGACATGTGGACACGTGACGAATAAATTGTGCGCGTTTCCGTGAGGTTGCAAGGGGTCTAATCGTTTGCACGTGGCTGTTTCTTCCCAGGCTCAGACACTTGGACGCCCCTGGAGGAGCAGTTGTTTAAAGAGGCTTTTTATGTGCATAAGAAGAATTTCCACCTGATCCAGAAGAAGGTAAAGCCGTTAGACCGAGGCGGGTCACGGGTTGGTAGCGTGGAGGGGAGTTTTAACCCAGAAAAGTCGTCTTTTGAATGGTGCATTGTAATCCTGTCCTTGGGATGCTGCTTCATGCTAAAAAGATACCGGTACAAGACATAATTGGCTCTAATGTCTACCGAATTTGCCCGAATATCAAGCGAATATTTAATCTCTCCAGTACAAAATACAGGAAATACTAGAAGAATACTGACACGTTCCGCTGACCATCGGCACGAAACGTACAGTTCTGCCCTCCCAAGGCTTCTTTACGGCCCTTTCAGAAGAAGGGGGCTCGTTTTCGGCCTGATCTCACCTGTGCGTTGCGCTGTGGGAACCGCAGACACAGGGGAGGACAAACGGTGCTGGATAGATCCGTCCTGGGTCTGTGCCTTCATTGTTTTCCTGTGGTATTTCCCTCATCGATCGCTTCTGGTTTTCTCCCGACAGATTCAGACGAAGACCGTGGCCCAGTGTGTGGAATATTACTACACCTGGAAAAAACATGTCAGGTTTGGCGCCACCCGACCAGGACGGACAACCAAAAGGCTGCAGCGAGGCACGGATGAGGTGGAGGAGGCTGAAGAGAAGGTAGGAAAACCGCTGGGGGTGGGTGTGAGATGCCGCTCCTCCATGATCGCCTTCTCCTGGGCTCTGGGAAACGATCCACTTCGCGTTAAACTTGCTGCTGCTGATTTTTGGGGATGTTGCGTAACGTCCCAGTGCTCCGTCAAAGGAACTGTTGGTGACCCACCTCTGCGCGGGTGTTGCCAAAACCTTCCTTGCCAGGAAATGGGACTTTGGCTCACAGAAACACATATTATTTAGGGTTTTTTTTGGTGGTAGACACCGGGTAACCATGTGTCGTGGTTTAGGCCAAATCCACCACTGGGGACCCGAGGGACCCCAGACGGGACCGACAGATGCTCCCCTCTACCCCTCTACAAAGAGAGAGGCAGAGGAGGAAAAAGAGACTTAAGAGTTTAGAAGAAACTAAAGTACTTTAATGAAATATTAATAATAATATAAAAAGAAATAATGAAAAATATATACAAAATCGTATCAAGCTCCCGAGATGACAATCACGTCACCGGCTGGCACTGGGGCAGTCCCAGGCTGGACTCAGTGACGGACGGGAACTGGATTCCGGATCTGGAGTCAGGATTGGGATCACAGGCAGAGAGAGTCCTCCTCAGACGTCGGCCATTGAAGGAAGAGCCCGTGACCCTTTGATCCCTCAGCTTTTATACTGAGCATGAGGCAGATGGGATGGAATACCCTGTTGGTCAGTTTTGGGTCACCTGTCCTGTCCGCTCCTCCCCGCAGGTGGGACCCCACTATGCTTTTCTGCTTCCGACCCTCCAACGTGGCAAATAACAAAGTTGGTTGGCCGTGGGGGTTATAGCAATAAGTATAAGCAAGGTCCTCTCTGCTTACCATGCCTGGGCATCAGCTATAAACAATTGGCCTTATCACTCTGAGAGAGTGAACACTGTCTGCACAATATGCAGTTAATTTCAGTTGTTAGAAGAGGCCCAGCTAAGAAGTGAAGTTACAGAACAAAATTGGTTCTGTTTTACCTCAAACCAGGACATTCCACCCCTTATTCCATACCATTTGCATCTTGCTCAGATTACTATTACTTTTATACATCAAATTTACACACACATAGTTATATATGATATGGATATATGCAGGTCACTCATCTACGGTTTATGTTTATATACAAATTTTTAAGTCCATTTAGTTCATGATTGCAGGATCTCATCTCAGGGCAGTAAAGATGGTACAAAATTCATTCTGGTTCGTGCCCTTGGGTAGCATGTTCATCTTGGAGAGCTTGCTGGATGCCACTTGATGAAGTTAGCTCAGGTTTCATCACCACTGTGTTATTCTGAAAAACACTTATTGAACACCGTTAGTATTATGTAGTGATCAGCATCATACTGCTCAGGATTGAGTATTCTCACCAAGGGTTAAATTCCCTTGAGGTACACATTGAACTTCTCCATCCTTCAGCATCACCCACCAAGTACATTCAGGTCCTTGGGCAAAAACAGTCCCACGAATGGGTTTGCTTTTGCCTGAAGCAGGAAAAACCCAAACAGTTTTCCCTAACAAATTCCTTTCATGCACCACAGGGACTTTATCCCCTTCTACAGTATGTAAAAGGTCTGATTGAGCAGGACCAGCTCGATTGATGGATCCCCTGGTGTTAACTAACCAGGTAGCTTGTTGTAAATGCTTGTCCCAATTTTTAAAGGTTCCACCTCCTATAGCTTTTAGGGTGGTTTTTAACAGTCCATTGTATCGCTCAATCTTCCCAGAAGCTGGTGCATGATAGGGGATATGATATATCCACTCAATACCATGTTCTTTTGCCCAATTACTTATAAGATTGTTTTTAAAATGAGTCCCATTGTCTGACTCAATTCTTTCTGGCGTGCCATGTCGCCACAAGACTTGCCTTTCAAGGCCCAGGATGGTATTCCGGGCAGTGGCATGAGGTACGGCATAGGTTTCCAACCATCCTGTGCTTGCTTCCACCATTGTAAGCACATAGCGCTTACCCTGGCGAGTTTGAGGGAGTGTGATGTAATCAACTTGCCAAGCTTCCCCATATTTATATTTCAGCCATCGTCCCCCATACCACAAAGGTTTTAACCGTTTAGCTTGCTTGATTTCGGCGCATGTTTCACAGTCATGGATAACCTGCGCAATAGCGTCCATGGTTAAATCCACGCCTCGGTCACGTGCCCATTTATATGTTGCATCCCTTCCTTGATGACCTGAAGTGTCATGGGCCCACCGAGCTAAGAATAGTTCACCTTTATGTTCCCAGTCCAAGTCTGTCTGGAAAATTTTAGCAGCCTGATCCGCTTGCTGATTGTTTTGATGTTCCTCAGTGGCCCGGCTCATGGGTACATGGGCATCTACGTGACGTACCTTTACGACTAGGTTTGCTAGCCGGTCGGCAATGTCTTGCCACAGCTCAGCAGCCCAGATGGGTTTACCTCTGCGCTGCCAGTTGCTCTGCTTCCACTGCTTTAGCCACCCCCACAGAGCATTTGCCACCATCCATGAGTCAGTATAGAGATAGAGTATTGGCCACTTTTCTCGTTCAGCAACGTCCAATGCCAGCTGGATGGCTTTTACCTCTGCAAATTGACTCGATTCACCTTGTCCTTCAGCAGCTTCCGCAACTCGTCGTGTAGGACTCCATACAGCAGCTTTCCACCTTCGATGTTTTCCTACAATACGACAAGACCCATCAGTAAACAAGGCATACTGTTTCTCATTATCTGAGAGTTCATTATATGGTGGAGCTTCCTCAGCACGTGTCACCACCTCCTCTGGTGGCATCCCAAAGTCTTTGCCTTCGGGCCAATTTGTGATCACTTCTACGATTCCTGGGCGATTTGGGTTTCCTATTCGAGCTCGCTGCGTGATTAAGGCAACCCACTTACTCCAAGTAGTATCGGTGGCATGATGAGTAGAAGGAACTTTACCCTTGAACATCCAGCCCAGTACTGGTAATCGGGGCGCCAGGAGGAGCTGTGCCTCAGTACCAATTACTTCTGAAGCAGCTCTAACTCCTTCATATGCTGCCAAGATTTCTTTCTCAGTTGGAGTATAGTTGGCCTCAGAGCCTTTATATCCCCGACTCCAGAATCGCAGGGGTCGACCTCGAGTCTCCCCTGGTGCTTTCTGCCAAAAGCTCCAGGTAGGGCCATTGTCCCCGGCTGCGGTGTAGAGCACATTTTTAATGTTCCGTCCAGTTCGGACTGGTCCAAGGGCTACTGCATGCACAATCTCTTGTTTAATTTGCTCAAAGGCTTGTCGTTGCTCAGGGCCCCACATAAACTCATTTTTCTTTCGAGTCACTTCATAGAGAGGTTTCACAATCTGGCTATAACCTGGAATATGCATTCTCCAGAAACCCACAACACCTAAAAAGGCTTGTGTTTCCTTTTTGTTAGTAGGTGGGGACATAGATGTTATTCGGTTAATTATATCCATTGGGATCTGGCGACGGCCATCTTGCCACTTGATTCCCAAAAACTGGATTTCTCGTGCAGGTCCCTTGACCTTACCTCTTTTAATGGCAAAACCTGCTTTCAGAAGAATCTTAATTATTTCCCTACCTTTGTGGAAAACTTCTTCTGCTGAATTACCCCACACAATGATGTCATCGATGTATTGTAGGTGTTCTGGAGCTCCACCCTTCTCCAGTGCAGTCTGGATCAGTCCATGGCAAACAGTAGGGCTGTGTTTCCACCCCTGGGGCAGTCGATTCCAGGTGTACTGGACACCCCTCCAGGTGAAAGCAAACTGTGGCCTGCACTCTGCTGCTAAAGGAATAGAGAAAAAGGCATGAGCAATGTCAATTGTAGCATACCATTGGGCTGCCTTGAACTCCAGTTCATACTGAAGCTGTAGCATATCTGGCACAGCAGCACTCAGTGGTGGTGTAACTTCATTCAGGCCACGACAGTCTACTGTTAATCTCCAGTGCCCATCAGACTTTCGCACTGGCCATATAGGGCTGTTAAAGGGTGAGCGAGTTCTGCTGATCCCTCCTTGGCTCTCTAGCTGTCGAATCAGGTTATGGGTGGGAATCGGGGAGTCTCGGTTGGTGCGATACAGTCGTCGATGCACCGTGGCAGTAGCAATTGGCACCTGCTGATCTTCAACCCTCAGCAGTCCCACAACAGAAGGGTCATCTGAAAGACCGGGTAAGGTAGACAGCTGTGTAACATCCTCAGTCTCTACAGCTGCTATACCAAAAGCCCACCGATACCCTTTTGGGTCTTTAAAATACCCTCTCTTGAGATAGTCTATGCCAAGGATGCACAGAGCATCTGGACCAGTAACAATGGGGTGTTTCTCCCATTTATTCCCAGTTAGGCTCACTTCAGCCTCTAATACAGTCAGTTCTTGAGATCCGCCTGTCACTCCAGAAATGGTGACAGTTTCTGCCCCTTTATGATTCGATGGCAATAGGGTACACTGTGCACCAGTGTCCACCAGGGCTTTATACTTTTGTGGCTCTAATGTGCCAGGCCATCGAATCCACACAGTCCAATAAAGTCGGTTGTCCCTCTCCTCCTCCTGGCTGGAGGCAGGGCACCTCTACTGTTGACCGTAGTACCTACGATTATCAGATCGGTTCCTACCTGGTCCGTAGGATCGCCTACCGTAGGTTGGAGCAGCCTTCCTCCTGTCAGAATCCTTTCTCCTACCTGCTTCATTTTGCAGCTCAAGCACCCGTGCCTGTAGGGCTGAGGTAGGTTCTCCATCCCACTTCTTCATGTCTTCTCCATATTCACAGAGGCAAAACCACAGGATATCTCGCATCAGCTTTGATTTGTCTTGAGTCAGAGGGTGTTTTTTCTCTTGAGTAGGAGGGCGTTTCCTCTTAGCAGCTGCAACATGAGTCTGTACAGGGAAAGAATGGAGTTTTTCCTCCACCTTGGTTAGTTTATCAAACAGTTTATCGGTTTGCTCAACTAATCTCTGGGTCATTTGCTCTATTTTCTCAGTCAGCTTCTCAGTCATTTTCTCGGTGGTCACAGTCAGCTTCTCAGTCATTTTCTCAGTCATTTTCTCGGTGGTCACAGTCAGCTTCTCAGTCATTTTCTCGGTGGTCACAGTCAGCTTTTCTATGGCTGCCACAGAAAAGGGACGAGAGAGACTGTCTTCATACTGTCGTACCTTATTAACCACTTCATTTACAGTTGGTGTGTCAGTATCGGATCCTCCCCAGACCATTGTTGACAATGTGTGGGAATATGTTGATGGTGCACTTTGTACAAACTTTTTTAGCATAGATTGTTTGCATGGCATTTCATCAGGGTCTACAATCCCTTGCCCATCACTATAAATCACCTCTCGCACAGCCATTTCTCTCAGGTACTTAATACCTTTTTCCATGTTGGTCCATTTACTTGGACGGCATTCGATATCGTCCTTAAAGGGATACCTGCGCTTTACGGCTGACACCAGTCGCCTCCAGAGACTGAGAGTGCTTGTCTTTCTCCCAATCTCTTTATCAATACCTCCATCCTTGGCCAGGTTTCCCAATTGCCTAGCTTCTCTGCCATCTAAATCTAGGGTATCTGCCCCATTATCCCAGCATCGGAGCAACCAGGAGACAAGTGTTTCACCTTCATGACGACTAAAGTCCTTCCTGATATTTCTCAGATCTTTCATAGAGAAGGATTTAACAACTCCCTCTACATCTGAGTCCTCCTGTGGTGAGGCTGCCCTAGAAGGGGCCTCTCCAGCATCTGCTCTAGAAGGACTCTGGCCTTTGTCTGTTTTCAAAGGTCTCTTTCCCTTATCTGGTCTTGAAGGACCCTCCCCTGGATCTTCTTCAGAACCCTCCCCCAAGCTATCTGACTTGAGGTGGTCTTTGTCGTAAGGGGTAGGGGAAGGAGTTGACCTCTTCTTCTTCCTCCTGGTTACCGGGGCAGTTTGTACCGATTTTGATGGAGTTTGAGTAGGTTTGGTACTGGTTGTAGTGGCTGCAGTAGCTTGTGCCGGGACAGGCGGCGGAGGGGCTGGTGTTGTTGCGGTGGGGGGGGCGGCTGCCGGTGGTGCCGTTGCAGGCGGCGGCGGCGGAGGCGCCTGTGCCGTGGTGGTTGGGGGGGCGGCTGCCGGTGGTGCCGGTGCAGGCGGCGGCGGCGGCGGTGGTGCCGGTGCCGTTGCGGTGGGGGGGGCGGCTGCCGGTTTTGCCGTTGCTCTGGGGGGGGCGGCTGCGGCCGGGCTGGGCGGGGCCGCGGTTCGCGCCGCTGCAGATCGCCGAGCGGCTGCGCGGGTCTGAGTGGCGGCAGCGCACGGTCCCCTACAGCTCCCCCTGCACAGATGTTTCACATGAAACCACCCCTGCACCACATTCAGGAGCATCAACAACAAAATCACGATCTTAACAAGGTACCAGTCCTTATCCTCAGAGCCCAGGAGGTTTCCATGCCCCAGCTCTGAGGGTGTCACATCAGCATAAGTATCAAAGGGCGAAGTAAACATTCCCCAGGTAGAACTGAAAGTATAATTCATAACAGAATCCATCACCTGATGCCCGAGATATACAGGTAGAGCCGTTACCCAACTCATCGTGTTATACATCTGAATTGCGAACCACACCAACATAGCACCTTTAAACCTTCCCATAAAAAGACAAAGAATAAATGAAGTTTGCAACGCATTTGACAGGTTAGACCAAGCTGACTGCATTAAAGTCCAACAAAGCTGTTTAAAGGCATGATACATGATTTCGTCTAAGAACGACATGATGCAAGCTGTCTGTTCTAATCTCTGAGCAAGTTGGAATTCAAACTATTTGGACAATTTATCACAGCTCTGGTGGAGCACTGTTCGAGCCTCACGTTGGGCGCCAATTAATCTGTCGTGGTTTAGGCCAAATCCACCACTGGGGACCCGAGGGACCCCAGACGGGACCGACAGATGCTCCCCTCTACCCCTCTACAAAGAGAGAGGCAGAGGAGGAAAAGAGACTTAAGAGTTTAGAAGAAACTAAACTACTTTAATGAAATATTAATAATAAAATAAAAAGAAATAATGAAAAATATATACAAAACCGTATCAAGCTCCCGAGATGACAATCACGTCACCGGCTGGCACTGGGGCAGTCCCAGGCTGGACTCAGTGGCGGACGGGAACTGGATTCCGGATCTGGAGTCAGGATGGGGATCACAGGCAGACAGAGTCCTCCTCAGACGTCGGCCATTGAAGGAAGAGCCCCCTGACCCTTTGGTCCCTCAGCTTTTATACTGAGCATGAGGCAGATGGGATGGAATACCCTGTTGGTCAGTTTTGGGTCACCTGTCCTGTCCGCTCCTCCCTGCAGGTGGGACCCCACTATGCTTTTCCGCTTCCGACCCTCCAACGGGGCAAATAACAAAGTTGGTTGGCCTTGGCTGTTATGACAATAAGTATAAGCAAGAGCCTCTCTGCATCCCATGCCTGGGCATCAGCTATAAACAATTGGCCTTATCACTCTGAGAGAGTGAACAGTCTGCACAATATGCAGTTAATTTCAGTTGTTAGAAGAGGCCCAGCTAAGAAGCCAAGTTACTGAACAAAATTGGTTCTGTTTTACCTCAAACCAGGACACCAAGGAAGGACGTCACCTGGATGAGGAAGGACACTCGCTGGGCAGCGGCTGCTGAATGTGGTTCTCCGAGGAGATGGAGCCTCTGCTGCTGCGCAGAGCTTGGTGGAGGGCAGGGCGAGGGCTGGGCCAGGCTGTCCCGGTGGCACGCTGGCTGTCAGGAGCCTCGAGCTGGAGCCGCTGAGCAGCAGAGGCGGTTCCAGCTGTTGGCTCCCTGCCCGTCCTGCTGCACCACTCATCACTGCGCTGCAGGCAGGGCAGGGCAGGGCAGGGCAGGGCAGGGCAGGCTCCAAGAGTGCTGCTCTGGTGGTCTCCACTGAGGGGCTCTTGCTGTGTTTTCCTTTGTGGCAGGAGGGACCGGGAGGAGGAGGAGGAGAGGGCTGCCCTGGCCCTTTGCTTTGCGTCGGACCCCGCTTGCTGCCCAGGCTCCCGGGCAGGCAGACTGCCGCAGGGCGCTCTTTGGACAGCCCCTTGCAGCCCTCTGCGGGGATGATGGCATGCTGCCCCAGCCCATCCAGGTAAGCCAGTCTGGACAGGGGGCCCCAGCCTTCCCTCCGGCTGCTCCGGAGGGGCAGTGTCCCGAGGAGAGCCGAGGACGGGGCATTGGGCTCTTCACCCCTGGCTCATGCTTCTGGCCCCAGCCCCTTTGCGGGGCAGGCAGCCAGGTCTGGGGCAGAGCTCTGGCCGCAGCCACTGCTGTCAGAAGGCAGCTCTTCAGCCAAGCAACTGTTCTGCTGCGTCTTCTGCAGGAGCTCCTGAATATCCTGCACCAACAAGGACCATCGACGGAGGGAATATTCCGGAGAGCTGCCAGCGGGACATCAGTTCGGGAGCTGAAGGAGGCCCTCGACAGCGGCACAGATGTCGACCTGGGCAGCCAGCCTGTGCTCCTGCTGGCCGTCATCTTGAAGGTGAGCGCTTCTGACCTGCAGCTGGAAGAGCTCCTGGCTGGCCTGGAGTGTTCAAAGGCTCACCTGGAGCTCTTGGCACTGCAGGACTTCCTCCGAAGCATCCCTGCCAAGCTCCTCGTCGTTGACCTGTATGGGGACTGGATGCAAGCCATGGAGAAGCCAAGCAAGAAGGTGGAAGAGCTGAAAGCGTAAGTGTGGCCAGCAGCTTGCCTTTTGAGCAGCAACTGGTAGAGGCCTGGGACTTGCCTGCAAAGGGACAGGCTCCTTAAAAAGCCGTGTTTCCTGGCAGCCCAGTGTTGCTGGGGTGGAGTTGGGTTTTGAGGAAAAGCACACAGACAGGGAGCCTTCCCTTGCACGGGCTTGGGGGAAATCAGGAGCTGGGGAGCAACGCCATGCTTCCTTCCTGAAGTGCAGGAGCACTGACCGCTGGCTGAGAGCACCTGGAAAGCTGCAGAGCACAGCCACTGGCTCCCACCTGCCTTGTGCAAGTTTCGGGGATGGCTGTGGGCAACATTGACTTTTTTAACGTTGTATTCCTGTTCCCTCAGGGTGGCCGGCAAGTTGCCTGCAGCAAATCTCCTCCTTCTCGAGCGGCTGCTGTCCCTTCTCCAGCATATCGGCCACAACGCGTCCACCAGCAGGATGAGCTGCAGCAATCTGGCCATCTGCGTTGGGCCAAACCTGCTGAGCCCGCCCAACGAGGACCTGCTCCCACTGGAGGCCATGCTGGAGGTGTCTGAGAAGGTACGCTGTATTGACCAGCCAGCTGCAGCCTTCTTGGCCCATTAGAGCTTGGCTGTGCAGAGGTCCCTGTTTGCCCCCTTTCTCCAACAAGTGCTGGTGGGGTGGCTACCTGGAAGAGCAGCCCCGCAGCGACAGCCTTCTGCGCAGAGGCAAGGGTCAGGAGTAGGAAAGGCTGCTTGACGCGTTTTCAGGCACCTGCGCTGAAACCAAGGCTGTCATGTGTGCAGGTGAAGACGCTGGTGGAGTTTCTGACTGAAAACTGCCATGAAATCTTTGGGAAGAAGATGGCTGGCCTTTCCAGTCCCTCAGCTGAGGAGGTGCCAGCACCCGTGGGCAGACCCACAGGTATGAGGAGGCCCTGAGGGTTGTCACAGCCTGAGCAGGCAGCTGGTGTAGGGCTTCGGGTGGGTTTTGCTTTAGCTGTTGCTCACTTCCAACAAGTCACTTTGCTGCACCTGCTTTTGCTCTCCAGAGCTGCCTTTGGAAGAGCAACATGGCCGTGGAGGCAAAGCAGATGTGGAGCACCAGGCAAAAGCCTTCCTGGACACACCGCCCTCTCTGCTTGTCCTCCAGAAAGCAGCAGGGGCAGACACAGCGGTGGGATCAGAAACAGCAGAGGTATGGCAGCTCCGCAACCACTGAGACAACCTGTCTCGTGTGGAAGGTAGTTCCTGAGGAGTCCAAGTAGCTGCTGTGCCTCTTCCTGGCATTCCATCTCATGTGGCTTTGTGTGGGTTTATTTATCCCCCAGAATGATACACTGTAATTAAAAGAGGAAAGGTTGTTTCTCAAAAGGGTTAGGCATCAAAGGAAACATCTACAGGAAGACACATTTCCAAAGCAAGGCCTCCCACCAGGAGGTGGGATTGCACCAAAGGGGTATCTGCAGAGCTCTCTCTTGGGAGGGCAGAAGAAACCCCGGCAGAATGACGTGGGCAAGCCTTTTCTTGGTGCGAGGGGGACCGCGGGCTCCCCGCTGAGTGGCCCCCACAAACAAACTGAGTGTCACACACCCGCGTGAACACTGTGTTCCAAAGTGAGGCCCTTGGAAGAAAGGGCTGATGCAAACCAGCCGAAGGGATCTTCTCTGCAGGGCCAAGGGAGCCATTTGCCAAACAGTCGCCTGCTACTCCAGGCCGTCCCATGCCACCTGCTAACGCCAACATTCCTGTTTTAGGCACCTGTTGCTTTGCCTCCAATCACCCCAGAGACCACAGTAGACTCCCCGGTACATGCAAAAGAACTAAAGAGCTTTTCAGAGGAAAAAAGGTAAAATGAGTCAGCTTTGGTTAAACCAAGAACTGGTTCCGGTTGATCCTGGCTTTACCTGTCTAATCACACTGGGATGGAAAGGTTTGCAGGCTCCTGCCAGGAAACTGAAAACCAAAGAAAAAGAAAGAGAAAGGAGGCCTGGGCAGAGGCGAGGGAATGCCAACAAGACAAGAAAAGAAGGAAGATAGGAAAAGAGGGGGACTGGAAAAAAATCAGGCAGGTCTAGAAGGTGAAGAAGCCCAGGTGCGTACCAGGCTCTGCTGCCCATCTTTCACCACTCGGACACTGCTCTTGGTCAGTCGAACTCACGGGCGAGGGACGGTGAGGGATAGTGCTGCGCAGGGCTTGGAAGTAACTCCCCAGGGGCTGCCCATGGAGCACTGCTGTGTGGCACAGGGCCACGACGCACCTCTGTACACTCGTGGGGCGCTCAGGGTGTTACCCATGGGGATAAGGCGCCAGAGCCCTCCCACAGTTACTGCCAGCAGTCGCTCTCTCTTCTGGGCTATAAACCATTCCTGGCCAGCTGTGTTCCCCAAGGAAAGGGGAACCGCGTCATGCCTCTTCTTCTTTCGTGGGTTTATCGGTGCTTCTGACTGTCGTTGTAGGTGCCGATTTCCTGTTACTGCCTGAACCCCTGTGACTCCCGGGCTCCCGCACTTGATACCCACAATAAAAGGATATTTTCTCTCTCCTGACTGTGTCTGCCGTACGATGTTCTGGACTAGGCAGATGTTTTGTGATGAATGGTATTGGAGGAGTTTGGGATCATCCCAGATGGAATCGTCCCAGAATCCTTTCCAGGGGGCATCAGGGCTTAGTTCAAAGGCTTTAGGAGTCTCACCAAAGCAGAGAATCACACAGAGTGGCTGAGTTTGGGAGGGACTTGTGGAGACTGGCCCTACCCCTCTGCTCAAGGAGCATCACCTAGATCCAGTAAAATATATCACCCCAAGATTAAAATACTGGTTTCTCATGTGCGGCTGGAATATCCTGTCTTGTAATTGGTGCCCCTTTCCTCTGGTCCTCTCAGTGCACACTCTTAAGCAGAGCCTGGCTCCCTCTTCTTCTTTCCTTCTCAGCAGGTGTTTATACACATTGATAAGACACCCCACCCACCCCCACCCCCAGTCTTCTCTTCTCCCAGCTGAGGAGTGCCAGCTCTCGCAGCCTCTCCTCACGTGGCAACGAGAAGGAGAATTTCCGCTGGTCCCCTTTTGGAAACTTTTGGAAGTCCTTCCTCTCCAGTATGAAATTTGAGACATTAGTTTTCATCTCAGATGCTTCATGAGCTGTGTGGTTTCAGTTTGGTGTAGAAGTGCCAGAGCACATCATTAACAGGGTGTTAATTGGGCAGTTCTGGCCATGAAGCTCCTTGGAGCACTAAGCTGGACACCTGGAGACTGCACCTGTGTGTCAGCCAGGCTGGATGCTCAGGGTGCAGCACAGCAGCGCGACAGCCACTGCTCGAGCACGTGTGCACTGACGACTTGCCCCTGAGCATCCTCGTGCCCTGAGGGTTTGGACCTCTCGGGTTGTCCTGACAAAAAGTTATTGACAAAGGTATGAAGGTGGTGCAAGGAAGAGCTGTTGGGAGAATCTGCCACCATCCTTCTCCTGGTGGGAAGGTGTTGGCAGTGAGAGCTCTATAATGGGGGACATTGCTTATCGCTAGCGCAGCAACCGAGTGAGGAAGGTGCTCCCATTTACCACCTGTAGGATTTTGGTCCAAGGCATTACAAGGCTCCACTCTACATTATACCCCAACTTCTCCTCTTATTTGACATCACTTGTTCATATCAGATTCTCGAGTTCTTGTATTTCAGGTATCTTCGACAAATACCTGCATCTTACCTAGAGGAGGCGGCACTGGAACAGTGTTGCAAACGCAACATCACATTGAAGTTCCATCTGAAAAAGTGCACGCCACAGCTCTCCAGTCTGTGTGGGCAATTACCCCACATGAGGGTATCAAATCCGGAGTAATATTGGCTGAAGGAGCGGGAGCAACGCATATGTATCACTGGAAGTAGATGACACTGCTGCTTTTCTCCCCTGTCACAGGTTGGCTCCTTGGGCTTTGTAGTCTTGTGCTACGAGCGCATGCCCTGGGTACAGCTCTGACACACCAACACGCAAATACTGAGATTTGGTCAGCCTCGACTGTCACTAACTCATCCGCCTTTTGTATCAAGGGAAGATGAGCATGCAGATCTTTTGGTACCTTGTTTCCGTGGCATACCAACCCCAGCAGCTGTACTGTAGAACTATACTGTGCTATGTGATTTTGGTGATAATGTCTCTCAGTGCTCTCTCTTCTGAGTAGGTAACGGCTGTATGCCAATGAATATCACAAACCCAACTGATGGTGGACTGTTTCTTCCCTCGACGTCAGAAATGCTGCTTCGACTTTGAAAACATGTGTTGTTCCAACATAACTGATGAAGCAGCCAGCATGAAGCAAGACATTCAAAATTCTCCAGGACATAATGCATAGAGTGAAACAACCCACTGGCAGTGCCCGGCTGGCTGAGGGGTTTAATTTCCTGACAGGAGGAATGGGACACCTGATTCAAAACATTACTGTAGAGAGATGTTTATTCCTTGTGCTACATGTGTTTATTTCATGCCTCTGTAAATTACTCTGTATTACACCCCGCACGTTTGAATGGACATTTCCAACTTTGTCAGCTCCAGGAGAAGTGGTCTCTTGAGCAAGGGGGTGGAATGTGGGAAAGTAACGGAAGATTGGAGAGGAGGACTGTAAACACGTCCAAGTGACTTGCACCTGGGGGTGCTGGACAACACATCTATTGAACACTAATTGTTGTTCAGCCCTGTGTGCTCACAAGTGGAATATCCGCACTTAGATAATGTGAGCCTGGGATGGGCTCAGGGACACCTTATTGTCCTGGTTTGAGAGACACAGGACTAATTTCTCCTCTAACACTTGGGAAAACTGCACTTTTAGAAGACTCCAGTGTCTGAATTTGTGAAAATAGTGACTTTACAGCCAGCTGTGGTGTGTGGGTCTCAAGGTCTCAGTGTTTTCGAGCTCCCCAGGTGCGGGGATGAGGAGGAGTGACACCCAGGCAGTTGCCCCAAGCTGCCAACAGGGTTAGTTCATACCATCAGCGCCACATTCACTATAAATTAGAAAGTTTGCTGCAAAGCTCTCTCTCCCTTGGTGGCTGCCATCCTGACAACTTCGTGCCCTGGTGCTGGAGCCCTGAGCCCTTCCCTTCCTCCTGAAACCGCAGCGCTCGCAGTGTCCCACATTTGTTGTCCGCTGCTGGGAGTCCACAGCTTCCTATGGATAGAATGGGCTGAGTATAATCTGTGCATATTCTGTATTGGTGTCGGGATCAATATCGGTTCTTTAGTGCTGTTAATGTTAATTATCTAATCTTATTCTGTTAAATCTGTTTATACTTCAGCTCCCGGGTTTCCTTGTTTTTCTGGATTTCCCTTTCCCGGGTGGGGAGGGGTCATCGGGTGATAGAATGATTGTCTAAATGTCAACAGATTATTATGGGTGTCTCAAACTACAACAAATTTGGTGGCCAATGTGGTATTGTAATGGGTTTGGCACTCAATGTGATATTTTGCACTTAATTTAAATAGTGCTGGGAGAACTGTAGGTTAAAATCAAATCTTCAACCCTTCAGAATTCTGAAGGGTTGAAGTTGTAAACAGATTTGATTGGATTCCTCGAAAAGTCACTATGACTCTGTTGGAACGGTTTTGAAGGAACCTGGTCAGAGTTCTCCGCTATCTTTGTATAAACTTAGGTCAGGAGCTATGGGAGCTGTGGGGGAGTTCATTGCTGTTTCTCTCTCCTTTAGGGCAGCTTATCGTTTCTCAGTGTGGACTCAAAAACATTGCCTTGTTATTTTGTGTGGCGGTGTTTTGCTTTGTTATCAGGTCATTTGTAATCTTTCCGGTTTTTGTCACTTATATAATAGCATCTCGAGAATCGCAGTGGTCAGACCCATCTTGGGACAGTGGGAGTCCTTTGCTGACCATTGTGCATTGGGTTATGCTATGGGTCATTTAGCAAAGGAGAGGATGTCTCTTGAGAATTTAGATGTACCGATGTCATCAATAGTAACAGTTTTTGAGAGTTTGGAATACTCTTGGAAACTTTTGATTGTTGTGCTTGGGTTAAGTTTTGAGGGTTTGATCTTTTTCATTGGCTGGATCTGTGGTAGAGGGAAACATCCAGCAAAGACCCCGCTGGCTCCTACTGCTCACAGCTGCCAGCGGCCTCTATGGCAGGCAGTGATCCCATCCAGACTCTGCTGGCTCCTACGACAGCCCCCACCGCCCTCCTGCTGTACACCGTACCGGCACAGCCCCCGCCAGCCCCCCTGACGGACATCCTGCCTGCACAGCCCCTGCCAGCCCCCCTGATGGGCATCATGCCTGTGATGAAACAGGAAAAAAGGACTTCACTGAGAGGTTCAAATTAACAATTTCTTTGGACTTCGCTCACAGGTCCAATACATCACTGTTGCAAGTTCTGTGTGTGTGCGATGGCGATTACACTATTGCAGTTTAGAAGCAATTAGCGGGATCCACTATTGCGAGCTACAAATGCCCCCGACAAGTAGCAACACAAACCACGAGGGCGCTAGATATTAATACCTTAAAAGAGTGCACCAGTCACAAACTCAATCGCATGCGCTATACCGTACGGATGTTTCTTAGTCACTTACCCTCTCTCTCTCAGGTGAGGTCGCTCCATCCCTGGGAAGTTACCCTGTACAGCGTCCTGGATGGGGGGGGGACAGATCTCCTAGGGGCCAGCTGTATCCTTGGGGGATTCCCCATTTGTCTCCCCAGACCCCGCGGTTTATATTTCCTGACTCGGTGAGGGTGCAGGATTATGCCCGAGTGGATTACACTGTCTGGGATATTTCCCTCTGGTGGTGCCATAGCGAAGTCTCTGTTGCCAGTTTGTGATGTCCGGTGCTCAACGTCAGGGGAATAGTGGTGGGATGGGACTCAGGGTATTTTGTTTGTTAAGGGCCATTTGGTTTTGGTTGTTCTGTGCCATCTGGAGATAAGCCCGGGCTGAGCTGTTTTGCAGCTGCCCCCAAGTTCTCTCTGCACAGCCAAGGCACGGCGGGGATGGAGCTGAGTGGGATGGCAGCTCCCTGCCTCTCACCTCTTGTGCTCTGAAACCGGCTTGGCTGGCTGCTCCCATACAGAGAGAAGGGGCTGAGTGGGGCTGGGAGGGCAGGAGGTGGTGGCGGGGGGAGCGGGCCAGCAGCCTCAGGGAGGTGGTTGTGCAGGTGCCGCGAGGGTATGGAGAATGAGCCTGGTACTTGTACAGGAGGCAGAGCCCTGCTCAGCAGTCGTGACACTTCTTCCCTGTGCACAGGGCTCCCCACTCGGGCAGGGTCCTAGCCACCCCACGGGGGTCATCCAAGGGCTGTCGGGCTACCAGGACGTGCTTTGTGTACTGCTCCCAAGGAAGGCACTGCAGGCTCCCTACCTATGGAGCCACCCAGAGAGCTGTGGAGGGGGACAAGTGATTGCCATTGCCCCAGCGCAGGAGCAGAGACAGGTGGCAGCCTTAGCTCCAGAATCAGTGAAAGCAGAGCCACCGCATCAGCTCTTCAGCAAAACGCTCTGCCACTCTGGGGCA